>NW_020839153.1:0-7035 GCF_003676395.1 Aethalodelphis obliquidens
AGCTGCCTGATTGGTCTTTGACAGACACCTTTTTTACATTTTGTTATCTCCCTCCTTCTCGGAAGGGGGCCGGACATCCTGGAAATTTACCCATTGTCTAAGAAGCCCCTACTGTCTGGAGAGTTCTTAATCATTAGCTGGAACAATGTCCCTCGAGTCCCACATTCCCCCCTTTTTCTTGTGACTATTGATTCCAATCATGGAATCTCAACCTTCTGTTCGTAAACTTTGGTACTGTTGTCTTAACATTAGAACTTGTACAGTACTGATACGTTCTCTAATAAATGTTATCAAGCGATTTAGAATACATGGTCCAAAAGTTAAAATCAATAATAAAACAATAAGAGGTCCCAACAGAGTAGAGATTAAGGTGGTAAACCAGGGGGACTTATCAAACCATGATTGAAACCATCCTTTTTCGTTCTCTCTCTCCCTTTGCCTTTTATCTAAGCGTTCCCTTAGTTTATCCATGGTTTTGGTAATGGTTCCTGAATGATCAATATAAAAGCAACATTCTTCTTTTAGAGCGGCGCATAATCCCCCTTCCTTAAGAAACAGCAAATCTAGGCCTCTTCTATTCTGCAACACCATTTCTGAAAGTGAGGTGAGTGATTCCTTTAGTTGAGTTATGGAACTTTCTAATGCTCGAAGGTCGATGTCTACAGCCTGTCTTAAACTTGCATAATACTGGGGTTGTTGTATGAGGGCTGTGGTTCCTGTTCCTATCCCGGCAGATATTTCTAGTCCTAGAAGGACAGCCAATGTGAGGGTTACAGGTTCTCTTTTGTTTTTTGTTTTTCTTACATATTCATCTAAAAAGGATGAGTCTGAATGGTAGATAAGTCTAGGGACTAATTGCACTAACACACAAAAGTCAGCTGAGGTATTAAGAACCTCTAAAGAGACACAAGGGGTGAGCCCCGTGTTACATGCCCACCATCCATCTTGAGGAGTTACAAGATATCCTGAGCCTGAAGGGAGGCTAAAATCATGACAAAGGTGTCTATGGGACTGGGGAGGTGTTCCTATACAAGTACCATTTCCAGAAACCGAGGACAGGGTTAATTTACTGGTCCCTTCTTGTTTCCATCGACATTGGTCTGAGGAGGTAGAATTAGTATAGTTGGAGCTATATCCTATAGCATCATAATAAGGGGGAGGGGCAGCATAGCAAAGCCAACATGATTTTGTAGCCTCTGGGTTTGTAGCATTGAGAACCGTAAAGGCTGCCTGCACCAAAGAAAGCATCCTATCCCGAGGAGTCCCAGGCTTAACTGTGGGTTCTTTGGATCCAGAGGTTTCATTAGTCTCATTCTTTGTTGATGTAGTTGAAGGGGCCGGGGGAAGCAAAGGGGGGCCAAGTACGGGATTTGGGCCTATTGATATAGGAGCAGGAGTCTCAATCTTTAGCTTAAAGGTCATTAATATTCCTAAATCATATCCCCTCATGTAAAATCTAACGCCCCAAGAATGACCATTTATCCATTTTTCATCTCTTTTTCCGGGATTACTAAAGGAAATTTTAAGGGGATGACACCATCCTGAACATTTACTCCGGTGTCCGGTATCCTCATTATGAGAATAATTAGCCGTTACAGTAATAAAATCCCAAGTTGAGGTGGGTTTCCAATTAGTATCCCCGGTAGTTTCACATCCCCAGCTTTTGCAATAAAAGTTTTCAGTTCCACCACATTTATAATTCAGAGATCAAGGGCGGTGGAACCCGGGGCATACGTAGAAAGTGAGGATACCAAGCATCATTCTTTTGCCTGCATTTTTGCAACCCGGCCCAAACCAATCAGTTTCCGAAACTTTGGAAGGGGCAGTGTTCATATCATGAGAATCTTCTGTATCCCAATAAGGTGCTCCTATAGCCAATTTACAAACATCAGGAAAAAGATCTGGCCACCAGGTCCAGGGGGGTGCAGTATGACTAATGGACCAGGTTACATCTCCAGTCTGAGAAATTACCTGCCAAGTTAAACGTTGGGGGAGGTGAGGGCTAAAATCACTTACAGTCAATAAAGGCAGTAAAACCAAAATTATAAGTCCTAGGTTTGTAGAAGCTTGAGTTTGAGCGGGTTGTCGGTTCTTTGGGCCCGACATCCTGATGATGCCGTCGCTGGTGCAGCCTTCACATGTGAAGCATGGATCCAGGCAGCGATGCCGTCCACTTTTATGGCCGTTGGGGTGGTGAGGAGGACGGTGTATGGTCCTTTCCATCGAGGTTCCAACGTCTGGGTTTGATGCCGACGGACGTATACGGAGTCTCCGACTTGGAAAGGATGAGTTTCTCCCGGTGTTCCCGGTTGGTAGGCCTCGGTGTTCCCGGTTGGTAGGCCTCGGCGTTTTTGGGACCATATTTCTTTCTGGACCAATTGGAGTCCCAGTAGCCTAGCATATAAGTCAGTGTTATTTTGACAATCAGGTTTTATTTCTTTTCCTAAAGTGAGGAGGGGAGGTGGGGCACCATATAATATTTCAAAAGGAGTAAGATGGTATCGGGAAGATGTATTTCTAACCCGGAATAGGGCCAAAGGAAGGAGCACCGTCCAATCGGTACCGCCAGTCTCCAAGGACAATTTAGTTAGGGTCTCTTTTAGAGTCCTATTCATTCTTTCTACCTGACCTGAACTTTGGGGTCTATAGGCACAATGTAATTTCCAATCAGTCCCCAAATATCTGGCCACATCCTGACTTACCTGGGCGACGAAGGCTGGACCATTATCAGACCCTATTACCTTTGGTGCTCCAAATCGAGGAAAAATTTCTTCTAAAATCTTCTTGGCTACTACAGCAGCTGTTTCTTTCTTTGTTGGGAAAGCCTCTATCCATCCTGAAAAAGTGTCTACAAAAACTAAAAGGTATTTATTACCGTACCTTCCAGGACGCACTTCGGTAAAGTCCACTTCCCAGTAAGTTCCTGGGCGGTCCCCCCTGAGTCTCTTTCCAGTTTCAAGTTTCCCTTTGTGAGCATTTACCTGTTGACATGGGACGCATTCCAGCACAATTTGTTCAGCTAATTTTGTCATTCCAGGGGTTTCGTACCCGGCTTTTTGTAACAAGGCTACCATCTTTTTAGTCCCCAAATGTGTCCATCTGTGCATCTGTTGTAACATGGATTCTGCTTGCTGAGGGGACAAAGTTCCTTTTGTTGTGGCCGGGATGATTTTTTTTATCGCGGCCTGGTTTTTCAGGAACTTTATCTGACAGTCCTAAAATGACTTCTCCCGATGCTATTTCTCGGGCCACTTGGTCAGCCATATTATTTTCCCTAATTATTGGGGTATTTTCTTTTTGATGTCCAGGGCAGTGGATGATACTGCCCGTTGTTCCTTATCGCCCCAAACGAAAGGAGTGCTGTTTTTGGTTAGGGGGTACAATGGGGCCGCCAGCTCAGCAAACCCTGGAATCCATAGTCTACAGAATCCGGCCGTCCCCCAAAATTTTCTAACCTGCCTGGCGTTTTTGGGAGCCGGAATTTGGGCCACCGTATCCTTTCTGCTCTCTGTGAGCCCTCTTTGCCCCCCTTTTAATAGATACCCCAGGTAACTGACCTGTTGTTGGCATATTTGTGCTTTCTTGGCTGAGGCTCTATATCCCAGGGTTCCAAGTTCCGTTAACAGTTTTTCAGTACCCTTGATACAATCTTCTTGGGTCTCAGCAGCTAATAAAATATCATCAACGTATTGGAGTAATGTTACCTGGGGATTTGATTCTCTATATAATGCCAAATCCTGATGGAGGGCTTCATCAAAGATGGTCGGGGAGTTCTTAAATCCCTGAGGTAGCCGTGTCCATGTCAGCTGACCAGACATTCCCGATGTTGGATCTTTCCATTCGAAGGCAAAGTAGGGTTGGCTCAGGGGAGAGAGTCTTAAACAAAAAAAGGCATCTTTAAGGTCCAAAACAGTATACCACGTATGTTGAGGTGGAAGAGTGCTCAGGAGGTTGTAAGGGTTTGGAACTGTGGGGTGGAGGTCTGCCACCCGTTTGTTTACCTCTCGTAGATCCTGCACCGGCCGATAATCATTTGTTCCTGGTTTCTTTACCGGCAGGAGAGGGGTGTTCCATGCTGATTGACATCTTATTAAGATGCCCAAGTCTAGTAGCCTCTGTATATGGGGACGGATACCGTTTTTGGCTTCTCTACTCATGGGGTATTGACGGACCGTTATTGGGGTGGCAGTTGCCTTGAGTTCCACTAGCACCGGGGGCCGATTTTTGGCCATCCCCATACCGGCAGTTTCTGCCCAGGCTTGAGGGAACCGAGTTACCCAATCTGTAACATTAACTCGTGAGGATGAAGGCTGCTCGTATAATTTATATTCATCTTCTAATTTCATAGTCAATATTTGAAGTAACCTTCCTTTATTATCAGTTATGGTGGGACCTTCTGGCTGAAAGTGGATTTGAGCCCCTACTTTGGAGAGTAAATCTTTTCCCAGCAAAGGATAGGGGCATTCCGGAATAATCAAAAATGAATGGGTTACTCGTCCAATCCCAAGATCTACTGTCCTTCGTGTGGTCCATGAATATTGTTTATTCCCAGTGGCTCCTTGTACCCATGACCTTTTAGCTGAGATAGGACCTTTTGAGTGGAGAAGGACGGAGTGCTGGGCTCCGGTATCCACCAAAAATTGAACAGGTTCTCCCTCCACTTTAAGAGTTACCCGGGGCTCGGGGAGAGGGTTCGAGCCCTGACTTTCCTAGTCGTCTTCTTCCAATGTTAAGATCTTGTTTCTGGTTGGCCTTCCTCCATTCTTTTTCTTAGGGCATTCTCTCGCCCAATGTCCTTTTTCTTTACAGTAGGCACATTGGTCCTTGTCTAATGGCCGCCTTCTGTCTGCCGTTCGCCCTTCCTGCCCATTTCTATCCCCTATATTTCTTCCTCCAACCACAGTGGCCAGTATCTTACTTAAATTTCTCTCTTGTCTCTTATCTCGTCTTCTTTCACGGGCTGCCTGCTCTTTCTGCTTGCTTTTTTCCTTCTCTTCCTCTGTTTTTTTTTTTGTTATATACTTTATCTGCCTCTTTTACTAACTCCTGAAGCGAAAATCCCTGCAAGCCATCTAGCCTCTGTAATTTCTTCTTAATATCAGGGGCCGCTTGATCTACGAAAGCCACTGCTATAGTAGCCCTATGTTCCTCCGAAGTTGGATCATAAGGGGTAAAGCTTCTAAAGGCTTCCATTAAACGTTCCAGGAACACACTTGGAGATTCCTGGGGCCCCTGAGTGACTTCCCTTACCTTAGCCAAATTAGTGGGCCGTCTGGCCGCTCCATGGAGACCCGCCACCAGAGCCTGGCGATACGTTTTCAGGCGCTCCCTACCTTCCGGGGCATTGAAATCCCAGTTTGGCCTGACGAGTGGGAAACCAGCATCAATCTCGTTAGGCAGCTGGGTAGGTTGCCCATTGGCGCCTAATACATTTTTTCTGGCTTCTAAAAGAACCCGTTGCCTCTCCTCAGTCGTTAGGAGAGTCTGGAGCAGCTGCTGACAATCATCTCATGTGGGCTGGTGGGAGAAAACAAGAGATTTTATTAAAGCGGTAAGGGCCTGTGGATTTTCGGAAAAAGTTGGGTTATGCATTTTCCAATTATAAAGATCTGCAGAGGAAAAGGGCCAATATTGGAGAGATCTATTCCCTTGGCCGTCGGGGGGGCCATACTCTCTAAGAGGTAGGGCAGTGGAGTCCGGGGAGATAGCCCTCCGGCTCCTAGTGCCCGCTGAGGGACCCTTTCTTCTTCCATCATGGATGGTTCCCTTGGTGCCGAGGGCAGTGGAGCTGGGGGTCCTCTAGGTGGTAGGGGATTTGGGGCCGGAGGATAAGGGGGTGGGGAATCCAAAAGAAGCAAATCGGACTGCGGGTCAGGATAAATCGCCTTCGGTGGATCCGGGGCGTCGGGTAGCTTCTCCGTGTTGGGGTTTTTCTTTAAGGCTAATATCTCCGACGCTGCTGATGTGTGCGCGGACGTACCTGTTGAGGAAACAAAGGGCCGGACCCACGGAGGTGGGGAGAGAATTAAATCTTCCCAGACCAAGACATATGGTACTTGGTCTGGGTGTCCGTGGGGATCTATATTAAATATCTTAGACTTCAGCAGCTTAATCTTGTCTAATAAAAAGGATCCTTCGGGGGGCCATCCTATCTGAAATGTTGGCCATTCAGAGGCACACAAAGTCTGCCACTTTCCTTTCTTTACTTCTACCGAAAAATTATGGGCTCTGGCCCGAACTTCGGTCCAATGGCTTAGGGTAAGGGAAAGAGGAGTCGTCATAGTTTGTCCCATTGTCGTCCGTCAGAGAAGAAGAATAGACCACAATACAGAAACAGTTAAAACTCCACGAAACACATATACGCATGGGCCACCGCGAGCTCGCTTCAAAACCGAAACTTCTTCAGATGGCAGTTATCACCAAGGGAACTGCCGAAACCGAGTGAAGGGGAGACAGAGTTTGCCTCTCCTTCCAGATGAGCCACCAGGGCGTCCCCTAGGGCTCATGGACGCCGGCTATTAGCACGTCTGCCTAGCCAGAGGTCCGATACAGATTCCATAATAAGCCGATTCTTACGGCTTTCCTCCGATAATGGCCCACAAAGAACAAGGGACAAACAGATAATCAAGCTCGAGCTTACCTGGTACCTCCAACTCCCGATGTTCTTGTGGTCCGGGGCGAGTGGAATCCCGGACGAGCCCCCAAATGTTAGACCTTCGCGGTCTCCTAGGAGTTTCGACTCGCCCAGGAAACAACAAGAGTCGGAAGCCGATGCAAAACGCAAGAGGTTTATTGAAGGCCGGTGCACCGGGGTTCCTTGGTCCTCACGCAGGAGGTCGAAGAAGGAACCCTTTTGGGCGCGAATATGTCAGTTTTATAGGTTCCCACTTCCCCGTATGTAAATTATAGATTTGGTTGTGTTCTCCTGCTGATTGGTCCCGGCTTAGGCTCGGACCAGAGAGGGAACTTGTCCCCAGCTGCCTGATTGGTCTTTGACAGACACCTTTTTTACATTTTGTTATCTCCCTCCTTCTC
>NW_020839154.1:0-7031 GCF_003676395.1 Aethalodelphis obliquidens
TTCTTTCTTTCTTTCTTTCTTTCTTTCTTTCTTTCTTTCTTTCTTTCCTCACTTTTATTTCTGAGCTGTCTGGAGAAAGGCTCTTGGAGCTCCAGCCAGGTGTCAGGGTTGGGCCAGTGAGGTGGGAGAGCCTAGTTCAGGACACTGGTCCACAAGAGACCTCCCAGATCCACATAATATCAAACTGTGAAAATCTTCCAGAGACCTCCATCTCAACGCCAAGACCCAGCTCCACTCAATGACCACAAAGCTACAGGGCAGGACACACTATGCCAAACAGCTAGCAATAGAGGAACACAACACCATCCATTACCACAGAGGCTGCCTAAAATCATAATAAGGCCACAGACACCACAAAACACACGACCAGACGTGGACTTGCCCACCAGAAAGATAAGATCTAGCCACATCCACCAGAACACAGGCACTAGTCCCCTCCACCTGGAAGCCTATACAACCCACTGAATCAACCTTAGCCACTGGGCACAGACACCAAAAACAACGGGAACTACCAACCTGCAACCTGCAAAAAGGAGACCAAAAACACAGTAAGTTAAGCAAAATGAGAAGACAGAGAAACACACAGATGAAGGAGGAAGGCAAAAACGCACCAGACCTAATGACAAATGACCAGACAAATGAAGGGGAAATAGGCAGTCTATGTGAAAAAGAATTCAGAATAATGATAGTAAAGATGATCCAAAATCTTGGTAATAGAATGGAGAAAATATAGGAAATGCTTAACAAGGACCTAGAAGAACTAAACAGTAAACAAACTGATGAACAACACAATAAATGAAATTAAAGATTCTCTAGAAGGGATCAATAGCAGAATAACTGAAGCAGAAGAATGGATAAGGAACCTGGAAGATAAAATAGTGGAAATAACTACTGCAGAGCAGAATAAAGAAAAAAGAATTGAGGACAGTCTCAGAGACCTCTGGGACAACATTAAATGCACCAACATTCGAATTATAAGGGTCCTAGAAGAAGAAGAGAAAAAGAAAGGGACTGAGAAAATATTTGAAGAGATTAGAGTTGAGAACTTCCCTAATATGGGAAAGGAAATAGTTAATCAAGTCCAGAAAGCACACAGTCCCATACAGGATAAATCAAGGAGAAACATGCTAAGACACATATAAATCAAACTATCAAAAATTAAATACAAAGAACAAATATTAAAAGCAACAAGGGAAAAACAACAAATAACAGATAAGGGAATCCCCATAAGGTTAACAGCTAAACTTTCAGCAGAAACTTTGCAAGCCAGAAGGAAATGGCAGGACATATTTAAAGTGATGAAGGAGAAAAACCTAAAACCAAGATTACTCTACCAAACAAGGATCTCATTCAGATTTGATGGAGAAATTAAAAGCATTATAGACAAGCAAAAGCTAAGAGAATTCAGCACCATCAAACTAGCCTTACAACAAATGCTAAAGGAAGTTCTCTAGAAAGGAAACACAAGAGAAGGAAAGGACATACAATAATAAAACAAAAGCAATTAAGAAAATGGTAATAGGAACAACATATCGATAATTACCTTAAATGTAAATGGATTAAATGCTCCAACCAAAAGACTGTCTGAATGGATACAAAAACAAGACCCGTATATATGTTGTGTATGAGAGACCCACTTCAGACCTAGGGACACATACAGACTGAAAGTGAGGGGATGGAAAATGATATTCCATGCAAATGGAAATCAAAAAAACGCTGGAGTAACAATTCTCATATAAGACAAAATAGACTTTAAAATAAAGACTATTACAAGAGACAAAGAAGGACACTACATAATGATCAAGGGATCAACCCAAGAAGAACATATAACAATTGTAAATATTTATGCACCCAACATAGGAGCACCTCAATACATAAGGCAAATACTAACAGCCATAAAAGGGGAAATCGACAGTAACACAATCATAGTAGGGGACTTTAACACCCCACCTTCACCAATGGACACATCATCCAAAATGAAAATAAATAAGGAAACACAAGCTTTAAATGATACATTAAACAAGATGGACTTAATGGATATTTATAGGAGATTCCATCCAAAAACAACAGAATACACATTCTTCTCAAGTGCTCATGGAACATTCTCTAGGATAGACATATCTTAGTTCACAAATCAAGTCTTGGTAAATTTAAGAAAATTGAAATTGTATCAAGTATCTTTTCCAACCACAACACTATGAGACTAGATATTAATTACAGGAAAAAAATATCTGTAAGAAATAAAACACATGGAGGCTAAACAACACACTACTTAATAAAGAAGAGATCACTTAAGAAATCAAAGAGGAAATCAAAAAATACCTAGAAACAAATGACAGTGAAAACACAACAAGCCAAAACATATGGGATGCAGCGAAAGCAGTTCTAAGAGGGAAATTTATAGCAATGCAATCCGACCTTAAGAAACAAGAAACATCTCAAATAAACAACTGAAACTTACACCTAAAGCAATTAGAGAAAGAAGAACAAAAGAACCCCAAAGTTACCAGAAGGAAAGAAATCATATAGATAAGATGAGAAATAAATGAAAAAAAAATTAAGGAAGTGATAGCAAATATCAATACTAAAAGCTGATTACTTGAGAAGATAAACAAAATTGATAATCCATTAGCCAGACTTACAAAGAAAAACAGGGAAAAGACTCAAAGCAATACAATTAGAAATGGAAAAGGAGAACTAACAACTGACACTGCAGAAATACAAAGGATCATGTGAGATTACTCCAAGCAACTGTATGCCCATAAAATGGACAACTTGGAAGGAATGGACAAATTCGTAGAAATGCAAAAACTTCCGAGACTGAATCAGGAAGAAATAGAAAATATGAAAAGACCAATCACAAGCACTGAAATTGAAACTGTGATTAAAAATCTTACAACCAAAAAAAGCCCAGGACCAGATGGATACACAGGTGAATTCTATCAAACATTTATTGAAGAGCTAACACCTATCCTTCTCAAACTCTTCCAAAATAAACCAGAGGGAGGAATACTCTGAAACTCCTTCTACAAGGCCACCATCACTGTGATACCAAAACCAGACAAAGGTGTCACAAAGAAAGAAAACTACAGGCCAATATCACTGATGAACATGGATGCAAAAATCCTCAACAAAATACTAGCAAACAGAATCCAACAGCACATTAAAAGGATCATACACCATGATCAAGTGGGGTTTGTTCCAGGAATGCAAGGATTCTTCAGTATACCCAAATCAATCAATGTGATAAAACGTATTAACAAACTGAAGGAGAAAAACCATACAATCATCATAATAGAGGCAGAGAAAGCTTTGGACAAAATTCAGCACCTATTTATGATAAAAAACCCTGTAGAAAGTAGGCATAGAGGGAAATTTCCTCAACATAATAAAGGCCATATATGACAAACTCACATCCAACATCGTCCTCAATGTTGAAAAACTGAAAACATTTCCACTAAGAAAAGGAACAAGACAAGGTTGTCTGCTCTCACCATTATTATTCAGCATAGTTTTGGAAGTTTTAGCCACAGCAAGAAGAGATGAAAAAGAAATAAAATGAATCCAAATTGGAAAAGAAGAAGTAAAGCTGTCACTGTTTGCAGATGATATGGTATTATACATAAAGAATCCTAAAGATGCTACCAGAAAACTACTAGAGCTAATCAATGAGTTTCGTAGAGTAGCCAGATACAAAATTAGTGCACAGAAATCTCTTGCATTCCTATACACTAATGATGAAAAATCTGAAAGTGAATTGAAGAAAACACTCCCATTTACCATTGAAACAAAAAGAATAAAATATCTAGGAATAAACCTACCTAAGGAGACAAAGACCTGTATGCAGAAAATTATTAGACACTGATGGAAGAAATTAAAGATGATACAAATAGATGGAGAGATTTACCATGCTCTTGGATGGGAAGAATCAAAATTGTGAAAATGACTCTACTACCCAAAGCAATCTACAGATTCAATGCAATCCCTATGAAACTACCACTGGCATTTTTCACAGAATTAGAAGAAAAATTTCACAATTTGTATGGAAATGCAAAAGACCCTGAAAAGCCAAGGAATCTTGAGACAGAAAAACGGAGCTGGAGGAATCAGGCTCCCTGACTTCAGACTATACTAGAAAGCTACAGTAATCAAGACAGTATGGTACTTGCACAGAAAGATAAATATAGATTAATGGAACAGGATAGAAAGCCCAGAGATAAACCTACATACATATGGTCACCTTATCTTTGATAAAGGTGGCAAGAATATACAGTGGAGAAAAGGCAGCCTCTTTAATAAGTGGTGCTGGGAAAACTGGACAGCTACATCTAAAAGAATGAAATTAGAACACTCCTTAACACCATACACAAAAATAAACTCAAAATGGGTTAAAGACCTAAATGAAAGGCCAGACACCCTCAAACACTTAGAGGAAAACATAGGCAGAACACTGTGACATAAATCACAGCAAGATCCTTTTTGACCCACCTCCTAGAGAAATGGAAATAAAAACAAAAATAAACAAATGGGACCCAATAAAATTTAAAAGTTTTTTCACAGCAAAGGAAACCATAAACAAGATGAAAAGAAAACCTTCAAAATGGGAGAAAATATTTGCAAATAAAGCAACTGACAAAAGATTAATCTTCAAAATTTTCAAGCAGCTCAATATTAAAAAACAAACAAACCAATCCAAAAATGGGCAGAAGACCTAAATAGACATTTCTCCAAGGAAGATATACAGATTTCCAACAGACACATGAAAGAATGCTCAACATCATTAATCATTAGAGAAATGCAAATCAAAACTACAATGAGATATCATCTCACACCGGTCAGAATTGCCATCATCAAAAGATCTACAAACAATAAATCCTGGAGAGGGTTTGGAGAAAAGGGGACCCACTTGCACTGTTGGTGGGAATATACACTGATTCAGCCACTATGGAGAACAGTATGGACGTTCTTTAAAAAACTAAAAGTAGAACTACCATATGACCCAGCAATCCCACTATTGGGCATATACCCTGGGAAAACCATAATTCAAAAAGAGTCATGTACCAAAATGTTCATTGCAGCTCTGTTTACAATAGTAAGGACATGGAAGCAACCTAAGTGTCCATCGACAGTTGAATGGATAAAGAAGGTGTGGCATATATATACAATGAAATATTACTCAGCCATAAAAAGGA
The DNA here is from genome assembly GCF_003676395.1 of Aethalodelphis obliquidens. Classification (NCBI taxonomy): domain Eukaryota; kingdom Metazoa; phylum Chordata; class Mammalia; order Artiodactyla; family Delphinidae; genus Aethalodelphis; species Aethalodelphis obliquidens. The sequence goes on from NW_020839154.1 coordinate 5,193, forward strand.
ACAAAACAGAGTTATTTGTAGTGAGGTGGATGGATGTCTAGACTGTCATACAGAGTGAAATAAGTCAGAAAGAGAAAAACAAATACTGTATGCTAACACATATATATATATGGAATCTAAAAAAGAAAAAATAATAAGTCATGAAGAGACTGGGGCAAGACAGGAATAAAGGCATAGACCTACTAGAGAATGGACTTGAGGATACGGGGAGGGGGAAAGGTAAGCTTGGATAAACTGAGAGAGTGGCATGGACATATATACACTACTAAACGTAAAACAGATAGCTAGTGGGATGCAGCCACATTAGAACAGGGAGATCAGCTTGGTGCTTTGTGACCACCTAGAGGGGTGTGATTGTGATGGTGGGAGGGAGGGAGTTCGTAGTGAGAAGATATATGGGGACATATGTATATGTATAACTGATTCACTTTGTTATAAAGCAGAAATTAACACACCATTGTAAAGCAACTATACTCCAATAAAGATGTTAAAAAAAATTTGTCTTGGTTATTCCAATTCCTTTATTTTAGAAATAAACTCTAGAAAAATTTGGTCTGGTATAAAACAAAAATCTATTGCAAATTTGTATGGAATTACATTAAAATCATACATTAATTTTGGAAAAACTGACAATTTATATTACATCCTGATACACAATATATCATTCTGTTAGTCCCACAGTTAAGTCTTCAGTTTTGTAAAATCTATTGCATTTTAATATATTTGTTTTTATTTGATCACCTCTACACTTGTTTTCTAGTTGATTCTTTTGAATTTTTGAAAAGAGGAAAGTGATATTTTCTACAACTAAAAAAAAAAAAAATGTAATGATTATCTCTGCCAAATGCAATCTGTGTGATGTTAGGCAGATGACTCAATCCTTTCTTAAGTTTAATTTTCTTTACGTTTAAAATGGAGATAATTGTAATTCGAAACACAGTGTGGTGTGAGTAGGTTAGAAAAAATTAGCAAAACACCTTGTATATGTAAGCATTGAATAAGGATTAGTTTCTTCTATTTATTGTATTGAAATAAAACATTATAGTCCTAGTTCACCTCATTATTATTAAATATGCATACTAAATTCTAGTGTTAGTAGCATTTATGGGAAAACTTAGAGTTTTGTTTTCCATTTTGATATTATTATTTGACAAACAGATTTTATAACACTGAACTACTCTTAAATTACTAAATCAAAACATTTGTAATTTTATAAATTATAGAGATTGATTTGATTTGATTACATTTATATAACAACTATGTGTTTATATTTGTATGTGAAGCACTTCATAATTTTTTCTTATGTGTTGTATGGAGTGCACCTATCAGAATTTTATTAGTTTTATAAAATAAATGAAGAGGTTACACATTATTTTACAATATACTTGAAATATATTTTATTATATGGAAAGTATCCAGAATTGTACAATTTGAAAAAACTTCTTTGAGAAATCATCAGCAATCAGTACCACTCTAAATAACTTGCCACCTTATTTTATATGGTTATTAACTTATTACATTTTTCATGCTCATTAAATCAGTTTTGATAACTTGAATTTCCAGGATTCTACATTAAGAAATATTTTTTAAAGTATTTCTGCAAATTTTGATTTTTAATATGTTGAATATATAGCTAATTATATCTAATGAAACTATATTATCATGAATTCAAGTAAAAATCTTTAAATGGAGTATAATATATAAAAATATTGAGTCACCATGCTGTACATGTGAAACTAATATAATATAATAAAAAAACTATACTTTAATTTTTTTAAATCCACATTTCAAATAGGAAAAATACCACCAAAACCAGCTAAGCTAAAGAACGAATCTAAA
>NW_020839155.1:0-7030 GCF_003676395.1 Aethalodelphis obliquidens
TTCTTTCTTTCTTTCTTTCTTTCTTTCTTTCTTTCTTTCTTTCTTTCCTCACTTTTATTTCTGAGCTGTCTGGAGAAAGGCTCTTGGAGCTCCAGCCAGGTGTCAGGGTTGGGCCAGTGAGGTGGGAGAGCCTAGTTCAGGACACTGGTCCACAAGAGACCTCCCAGATCCACATAATATCAAACTGTGAAAATCTTCCAGAGACCTCCATCTCAACGCCAAGACCCAGCTCCACTCAATGACCACAAAGCTACAGGGCAGGACACACTATGCCAAACAGCTAGCAATAGAGGAACACAACACCATCCATTACCACAGAGGCTGCCTAAAATCATAATAAGGCCACAGACACCACAAAACACACGACCAGACGTGGACTTGCCCACCAGAAAGATAAGATCTAGCCACATCCACCAGAACACAGGCACTAGTCCCCTCCACCTGGAAGCCTATACAACCCACTGAATCAACCTTAGCCACTGGGCACAGACACCAAAAACAACGGGAACTACCAACCTGCAACCTGCAAAAAGGAGACCAAAAACACAGTAAGTTAAGCAAAATGAGAAGACAGAGAAACACACAGATGAAGGAGGAAGGCAAAAACGCACCAGACCTAATGACAAATGACCAGACAAATGAAGGGGAAATAGGCAGTCTATGTGAAAAAGAATTCAGAATAATGATAGTAAAGATGATCCAAAATCTTGGTAATAGAATGGAGAAAATATAGGAAATGCTTAACAAGGACCTAGAAGAACTAAACAGTAAACAAACTGATGAACAACACAATAAATGAAATTAAAGATTCTCTAGAAGGGATCAATAGCAGAATAACTGAAGCAGAAGAATGGATAAGGAACCTGGAAGATAAAATAGTGGAAATAACTACTGCAGAGCAGAATAAAGAAAAAAGAATTGAGGACAGTCTCAGAGACCTCTGGGACAACATTAAATGCACCAACATTCGAATTATAAGGGTCCTAGAAGAAGAAGAGAAAAAGAAAGGGACTGAGAAAATATTTGAAGAGATTAGAGTTGAGAACTTCCCTAATATGGGAAAGGAAATAGTTAATCAAGTCCAGAAAGCACACAGTCCCATACAGGATAAATCAAGGAGAAACATGCTAAGACACATATAAATCAAACTATCAAAAATTAAATACAAAGAACAAATATTAAAAGCAACAAGGGAAAAACAACAAATAACAGATAAGGGAATCCCCATAAGGTTAACAGCTAAACTTTCAGCAGAAACTTTGCAAGCCAGAAGGAAATGGCAGGACATATTTAAAGTGATGAAGGAGAAAAACCTAAAACCAAGATTACTCTACCAAACAAGGATCTCATTCAGATTTGATGGAGAAATTAAAAGCATTATAGACAAGCAAAAGCTAAGAGAATTCAGCACCATCAAACTAGCCTTACAACAAATGCTAAAGGAAGTTCTCTAGAAAGGAATCACAAGAGAAGGAAAGGACATACAATAATAAAACAAAAGCAATTAAGAAAATGGTAATAGGAACAACATATCGATAATTACCTTAAATGTAAATGGATTAAATGCTCCAACCAAAAGACTGTCTGAATGGATACAAAAACAAGACCCGTATATATGCTGTGTATGAGAGACCCACTTCAGACCTAGGGACACATACAGACTGAAAGTGAGGGGATGGAAAATGATATTCCATGCAAATGGAAATCAAAAAAACGCTGGAGTAACAATTCTCATATAAGACAAAATAGACTTTAAAATAAAGACTATTACAAGAGACAAAGAAGGACACTACATAATGATCAAGGGATCAACCCAAGAAGAACATATAACAATTGTAAATATTTATGCACCCAACATAGGAGCACCTCAATACATAAGGCAAATACTAACAGCCATAAAAGGGGAAATCGACAGTAACACAATCATAGTAGGGGACTTTAACACCCCACCTTCACCAATGGACACATCATCCAAAATGAAAATAAATAAGGAAACACAAGCTTTAAATGATACATTAAACAAGATGGACTTAATGGATATTTATAGGAGATTCCATCCAAAAACAACAGAATACACATTCTTCTCAAGTGCTCATGGAACATTCTCTAGGATAGACATATCTTAGTTCACAAATCAAGTCTTGGTAAATATAAGAAAATTGAAATTGTATCAAGTATCTTTTCCAACCACAACACTATGAGACTAGATATTAATTACAGGAAAAAAATATCTGTAAGAAATAAAACACATGGAGGCTAAACAACACACTACTTAATAAAGAAGAGATCACTTAAGAAATCAAAGAGGAAATCAAAAAATACCTAGAAACAAATGACAGTGAAAACACAACAAGCCAAAACATATGGGATGCAGCGAAAGCAGTTCTAAGAGGGAAATTTATAGCAATGCAATCCGACCTTAAGAAACAAGAAACATCTCAAATAAACAACTGAAACTTACACCTAAAGCAATTAGAGAAAGAAGAACAAAAGAACCCCAAAGTTACCAGAAGGAAAGAAATCATATAGATAAGATGAGAAATAAATGAAAAAAAAATTAAGGAAGTGATAGCAAATATCAATACTAAAAGCTGATTACTTGAGAAGATAAACAAAATTGATAATCCATTAGCCAGACTTACAAAGAAAAACAGGGAAAAGACTCAAAGCAATACAATTAGAAATGGAAAAGGAGAACTAACAACTGACACTGCAGAAATACAAAGGATCATGTGAGATTACTCCAAGCAACTGTATGCCCATAAAATGGACAACTTGGAAGGAATGGACAAATTCGTAGAAATGCAAAAACTTCCGAGACTGAATCAGGAAGAAATAGAAAATATGAAAAGACCAATCACAAGCACTGAAATTGAAACTGTGATTAAAAATCTTACAACCAAAAAAAGCCCAGGACCAGATGGATACACAGGTGAATTCTATCAAACATTTATTGAAGAGCTAACACCTATCCTTCTCAAACTCTTCCAAAATAAACCAGAGGGAGGAATACTCTGAAACTCCTTCTACAAGGCCACCATCACTGTGATACCAAAACCAGACAAAGGTGTCACAAAGAAAGAAAACTACAGGCCAATATCACTGATGAACATGGATGCAAAAATCCTCAACAAAATACTAGCAAACAGAATCCAACAGCACATTAAAAGGATCATACACCATGATCAAGTGGGGTTTGTTCCAGGAATGCAAGGATTCTTCAGTATACCCAAATCAATCAATGTGATAAAACGTATTAACAAACTGAAGGAGAAAAACCATACAATCATCATAATAGAGGCAGAGAAAGCTTTGGACAAAATTCAGCACCTATTTATGATAAAAAACCCTGTAGAAAGTAGGCATAGAGGGAAATTTCCTCAACATAATAAAGGCCATATATGACAAACTCACATCCAACATCGTCCTCAATGTTGAAAAACTGAAAACATTTCCACTAAGAAAAGGAACAAGACAAGGTTGTCTGCTCTCACCATTATTATTCAGCATAGTTTTGGAAGTTTTAGCCACAGCAAGAAGAGATGAAAAAGAAATAAAATGAATCCAAATTGGAAAAGAAGAAGTAAAGCTGTCACTGTTTGCAGATGATATGGTATTATACATAAAGAATCCTAAAGATGCTACCAGAAAACTACTAGAGCTAATCAATGAGTTTCGTAGAGTAGCCAGATACAAAATTAGTGCACAGAAATCTCTTGCATTCCTATACACTAATGATGAAAAATCTGAAAGTGAATTGAAGAAAACACTCCCATTTACCATTGAAACAAAAAGAATAAAATATCTAGGAATAAACCTACCTAAGGAGACAAAGACCTGTATGCAGAAAATTATTAGACACTGATGGAAGAAATTAAAGATGATACAAATAGATGGAGAGATTTACCATGCTCTTGGATGGGAAGAATCAAAATTGTGAAAATGACTCTACTACCCAAAGCAATCTACAGATTCAATGCAATCCCTATGAAACTACCACTGGAATTTTTCACAGAATTAGAAGAAAAATTTCACAATTTGTATGGAAATGCAAAAGACCCTGAAAAGCCAAGGAATCTTGAGACAGAAAAACGGAGGTGGAGGAATCAGGCTCCCTGACTTCAGACTATACTAGAAAGCTACAGTAATCAAGACAGTATGGTACTTGCACAGAAAGATAAATATAGATTAATGGAACAGGATAGAAAGCCCAGAGATAAACCTACATACATATGGTCACCTTATCTTTGATAAAGGTGGCAAGAATATACAGTGGAGAAAAGGCAGCCTCTTTAATAAGTGGTGCTGGGAAAACTGGACAGCTACATCTAAAAGAATGAAATTAGAACACTCCTTAACACCATACACAAAAATAAACTCAAAATGGGTTAAAGACCTAAATGAAAGGCCAGACACCCTCAAACACTTAGAGGAAAACATAGGCAGAACACTGTGACATAAATCACAGCAAGATCCTTTTTGACCCACCTCCTAGAGAAATGGAAATAAAAACAAAAATAAACAAATGGGACCCAATAAAATTTAAAAGTTTTTGCACAGCAAAGGAAACCATAAACAAGATGAAAAGAAAACCTTCAAAATGGGAGAAAATATTTGCAAATAAAGCAACTGACAAAAGATTAATCTTCAAAATTTTCAAGCAGCTCAATATTAAAAAACAAACAAACCAATCCAAAAATGGGCAGAAGACCTAAATAGACATTTCTCCAAGGAAGATATACAGATTTCCAACAGACACATGAAAGAATGCTCAACATCATTAATCATTAGAGAAATGCAAATCAAAACTACAATGAGATATCATCTCACACCGGTCAGAATGGCCATCATCAAAAGATCTACAAACAATAAATCCTGGAGAGGGTTTGGAGAAAAGGGGACCCACTTGCACTGTTGGTGGGAATATACACTGATTCAGCCACTATGGAGAACAGTATGGACGTTCTTTAAAAAACTAAAAGTAGAACTACCATATGACCCAGCAATCCCACTATTGGGCATATACCCTGGGAAAACCATAATTCAAAAAGAGTCATGTACCAAAATGTTCATTGCAGCTCTGTTTACAATAGTAAGGACATGGAAGCAACCTAAGTGTCCATCGACAGTTGAATGGATAAAGAAGGTGTGGCATATATATACAATGAAATATTACTCAGCCATAAAAAGGAACAAAACAGAGTTATTTGTAGTGAGGTAGATGGATGTCTAGACTGTCATACAGAGTGAAATAAGTCAGAAAGAGAAAAACAAATACTGTATGCTAACACATATATATATATGGAATCTAAAAAAGAAAAAATAATAAGTCATGAAGAGACTAGGGGCAAGACAGGAATAAAGGCATAGACCTACTAGAGAATGGACTTGAGGATACGGGGAGGGGGAAAGGTAAGCTTGGATAAACTGAGAGAGTGGCATGGACATATATACACTACTAAACGTAAAACAGATAGCTAGTGGGATGCAGCCGCATAGAACAGGGAGATCAGCTTGGTGCTTTGTGACCACCTAGAGGGGTGTGATTGTGATGGTGGGAGGGAGGGAGTTCGTAGTGAGAAGATATATGGGGACATATGTATATGTATAACTGATTCACTTTGTTATAAAGCAGAAATTAACACACCATTGTAAAGCAACTATACTCCAATAAAGATGTTAAAAAAAATTTGTCTTGGTTATTCCAATTCCTTTATTTTAGAAATAAACTCTAGAAAAATTTGGTCTGGTATAAAACAAAAATCTATTGCAAATTTGTATGGAATTACATTAAAATCATACATTAATTTTGGAAAAACTGACAATTTATATTACATCCTGATACACAATATATCATTCTGTTAGTCCCACAGTTAAGTCTTCAGTTTTGTAAAATCTATTGCATTTTAATATATTTGTTTTTATTTGATCACCTCTACACTTGTTTTCTAGTTGATTCTTTTGAATTTTTGAAAAGAGGAAAGTGATATTTTCTACAACTAAAAAAAAAAAAAATGTAATGATTATCTCTGCCAAATGCAATCTGTGTGATGTTAGGCAGATGACTCAATCCTTTCTTAAGTTTAATTTTCTTTACGTTTAAAATGGAGATAATTGTAATTCGAAACACAGTGTGGTGTGAGTAGGTTAGAAAAAATTAGCAAAACACCTTGTATATGTAAGCATTGAATAAGGATTAGTTTCTTCTATTTATTGTATTGAAATAAAACATTATAGTCCTAGTTCACCTCATTATTATTAAATATGCATACTAAATTCTAGTGTTAGTAGCATTTATGGGAAAACTTAGAGTTTTGTTTTCCATTTTGATATTATTATTTGACAAACAGATTTTATAACACTGAACTACTCTTAAATTACTAAATCAAAACATTTGTAATTTTATAAATTATAGAGATTGATTTGATTTGATTACATTTATATAACAACTATGTCTTTATATTTGTATGTGAAGCACTTCATAATTTTTTCTTATGTGTTGTATGGAGTGCACCTATCAGAATTTTATTAGTTTTATAAAATAAATGAAGAGGTTACACATTATTTTACAATATACTTGAAATATATTTTATTATATGGAAAGTATCCAGAATTGTACAATTTGAAAAAACTTCTTTGAGAAATCATCAGCAATCAGTACCACTCTAAATAACTTGCCACCTTATTTTATATGGTTATTAACTTATTACATTTTTCATGCTCATTAAATCAGTTTTGATAACTTGAATTTCCAGGATTCTACATTAAGAAATATTTTTAAAGTATTTCTGCAAATTTTGATTTTTAATAAGTTGAATATATAGCTAATTATATCTAATGAAACTATATTATCATGAATTCAAGTAAAAATCTTTAAATGGAGTATAATATATAAAAATATTGAGTCACCATGCTGTACATGTGAAACTAATATAATATAATAAATAAACTATACTTTAATTTTTTTAAATCCACATTTCAAATAGGAAAAATACCACCAAAACCAGCTAAGCTAAAGAACGAATCTAAA
>NW_020839156.1:0-7027 GCF_003676395.1 Aethalodelphis obliquidens
CAGTGGTTGAGAATCTGCCTGCCAATGCAGGGGACAGAAGCCAAGGGAGAAAGGATTTTCAAAGAAAACTCAGTGAGTGAAAGATTATGTGGTAAAATGTTCTGAATGTTGTGAGGACATCAAGGAAGGTAACATGCCTAACTGTTTTTGATGGTTGAGGCAATATTAGTGACCATGGAAAGAGTGGAAGACAAGAGGTAGTGCCTTGAGTAGAAACTAGAGAGAAGCGGAGATGTTGGGTGTAAGCTGCTTTGTAGAAGACTCGTGGCCAGGGATGACCTGTGATTTCGGGGTGCATGTGAGGGATGTTTTATTTTGTTTTGTTTTGATTTGTAATGGGAAAGATGTGATCATGTTTAGAGGCTAATTAAACAGAATCAGTAGGGTAAAGAGGAAAGAGAGAAAGATGATTGAAATTGGGAGAATAGGTCTAGGAAGCAGGTAGAAGTTTAGCTTGGATAGAAGAAAGGGCACTTCTATTGAGGAAAGAGAGAAGGAATTAAGGAAGGTTCATAGTCAGCAAGTTTGTAGGCAAAGGAAAGAAAGTGTATGTCTGTAAGGTATTTCTCCTACAGACATAAAAACACTTTGAGAGAGGCAAGTACTGTGCATATACAAATTAAACTTTTTAAGGATTGATAATATGAACATTTTTCTCAAGTTGCTTAATAGAGTTATAGCAAGCAAGGTTTAAAACTATGTCTCTAAATCTAGAAAGGATGTCCAGATTTGTCTTTTTATTTTTGTTTGGTGGCTAGAGGACAGTTACTTTAATATGAACTTGATTATATTCAAGAGAAATTGCATTGGCTGTTCACGCTACAGGATTAAATTAAATCAACAGAAGTTTTCAAAGAGTAGACCCTGTAAATCCCCTCTGGAAGAGGAAGTGACCCCCATGTCCCTCACTCTGTCTGCCCTGGACCCTTTCATGTTGACTTGATGTCTGACACAGGAAACTCAGTGTCTTAGTTGGCCCGGGCTGCCACAACAAAATATCACAGGATGGATGGCTTAAACAGCAGACATTTATATCTTACTTCTAGAGGCTGGGAAATCCAAGATCAGGATGCTTATATGGTTTGGTTCTGGGAGAGGCCTCTACCTGGGTTGCATATGGCTGCCTTCTTTCTGTGTCCTCTCATGGCAGAGAGAGAGAGAGAGAGAGAGAGAGAGAGAGAGAGAGAAATCAAGTGAGCTCTCTGGTTGATCTCTTCGTGTAATCTCATCATGAGGATGCTGCCCTTATGATCTCATATAAACCTAATTACCTCCCAAAGGCCCCATCTACAACTTACCATTGCATTGGGGGTTAGGGGTTCAACATATAAGTTTGGAGGAGACACAAACATCCACTCCATAATACCCTGTGACCCTGGAAGACTTGTTTCCCTTAGAATAACCCCTGTTCCTTTTGCTTTTATATTATCCGGTTAAATCAAAACCTTGCTGATCATTATTTACTCAGAAGCGTTCAGGTGGTTTTATAGTTTAAAAAAATTACTGTACTTTATTTGCTAAATCGATGTGAAAACTCTTTTGTCTTGTAAAATCACCAAGTCTCTTTTCTCTGACCTAAAAAAGGCATCATAAAATACATACTCGTGCTTAGCAGAACACGACACCTGACATAATAAACATATGCCTTTTCAACTCCTAAGACTTCTGAGTCTACCTCTTACTTTTTAGGCAGGATTTTTGTTGTTGTTGTTGTTGAAATTTTTACTGTGCCCTCACAGGGATTTTTATTTTATTCAAGCAGTGTTTCCTGAAATCAGAAGCAGGGGCTTTAGTGGATACTGCCTGCCTGTTATTTCTTTAGAAAGCTGTTTTCCAATCTGCTGTCGGCTATCAAAACAGCATTCTAAACAGATGAATTATTGAAATGTTTGAGGGTAACAAGGGAGCTGAGAAAGGTCCCCTACAGAGGCTGGGATGGCATTTGGGAGAGAAGTGCCTTGGGCTACCTAGTAACAAACAAGGTAGCTCCAAATGAGGGATGTTTTCCAAGCTTATTGCTGGCAAATCCATAACATCTAAGTGATCAGTGATGAGTGTGCTCATGCCTTGAGATGACAAGGCATCGAGATGATGACACCGGAAAATCTAATTGTGCTGTTTGATAGAAAAGGCCATGTTGAAAGAGGATTTTGAGCTGCATTTTTCCCCTCCCTCCCTCCCTCCCTCCTGCCCTTCCTTCCTTCCTCCCTCCCTCCCTCCCTCCCTCCCTCCCTGTTTCTTCCTCCTTCTTTCTCTCTTTCTTTCTTGGGATTTCTTTAATTGAGCTCTTTCCTGTGCCAGTATGATGATGAGTACTTTACAAATATATCTCATTTAAATCTCCCACAATGCTAGAAGGTAGGTCATATTATATCCATTTTATTTTATTTATTTATTGGAGTAAAATTGCTTTACACTATTTTGTTAGCTTCTGCTCTACAATGAAGTGAATCGGCTATATGTATACCATGTCCATTTTAGAACTGACAAGATCGAACAGTTAGTGGATGCAAGTTATTTTGGAATGGTTTATGAAGCAAATACCATCTCTCTGTCTCCTCTATGAAATCCCAGTTAATCTAGTATTAATCACTAGTATTTTATAGAAGTGGGTTTTTGGGAGGTGGCTTAAAAAGGAGTTTGAGAATCCTACTGAAATTTGTTATACATTTAATGGACATCTAACTCAAAGTGATGGGATCAGATACTGCTTCTTGGAAGCGGTATAATTTGAACAGAATTTTAAGGATAGGATTCAGCCAAAAGTGTGTGGGTAGGACACAAGTTATATCAGGGAGAGAGAGGAGCATATAGCAAGGCTGAGAGTCAAGAGCACCTATGGCATATTTGAAGAACTGTTAAATGTTAGCTTTTGCTACATGAGGGTCATACATAATAAAGAATATCACATAGACTATGTTTCAGTTTCTTGCTTCCTCTTCTTTACTTAATCATGGGTCCCATTAGGGTTATACTGCCAATCAACATTCTGAATATGCATAGAAGATGTAGAATATTGCAAAGCAGCCACTTCTGTTAAAAAAAAAAAAAAAGAAGTGATTGTGAAGGGAGAGATTAAAGTATCATTGCTTATTTTAAATCGTTAGCCAAGGAGATCCAACTATTTTATTAAATGTGTTTTTTCTATTATTGTGCCATATCTATCACAGATCTCTTTTTTTATTTTTTGTATGCATATTTCAAGATTTCATTAAGTGCACATTTTTATTTTATTCTCCCTTCTCTATATTCATTTACTCCTTTTTAAAAAATATATTTTCCTTTTAAAAAATATTTTATTAGAATATAGTGGATTTACAATGTTGTCTTAGGTTCAGGTGTATAGCAAAGTGATTTGGTTATACATATACATGTATCCACTCTTTTTTAGATTCTTTTCCCATATCGGTCATTACAGAGTATTGAGTAGAGTTCCCTGTGCTATACAGTAGGTCAGTATTAGTTATCTATTTTATATATAGTAGTGTGTATATGTCAATCCCAATCTCCCAATTTATGCTTCCTTTTCCACCCTGGTAGCCATAAGTTTGTTTTCTACATCTGCGACTCTATTTCTGTTTTGTAAATAAGTTCATTTGTAATGTTTTTTTTAAGATTCCATGTATAAGCAATATCATATGGTGTTTGTCTTTCTGTATCTGACTTACTTCACTCAGTATGACAATCTCTAGGTCCATCCATGTTGCTGCAAATAACATTATTTCATTCTTTTTTATGGCTGAGTAATATTCCATTGTATATATGTCCCGTATCTTCTTTATCCATTCATCTGTCATTGGACATTTAGGTTGCTTCCATGACCTGGCTATTGTAAATAGTGCTGCAATGAACATTGGGGTGCATGTATCCTTCCAAATTACGGTTTTCTCTGTATATATGCCCAGGATTGGGATTGCTGGATCATATGGTAGCTCTATTTTTAGTTTTTAAAGGAACCTTCATACTGTTCTCCATAGTGGCTGTACCAATTTACATTCTCACCAATAGTGTTGGAGGGTTCTCTTTTCTCCACAACCTCTCCAGCACTTATTGTTTGTAGATTTTTTGATTATGGCCATTCTGACTTGTGAAATGATACCTCATTGTAGTTTTGATTTGCATTTCTCTAATAATTAGTGAAGTTGAGCATCTTTTCATGTGCCTGTTGGTCACCTGTATGTTTTCTTTGGAGACATGTCTATTTAGATCTTCTGCCCATTTTTTTTGTGGTATGCGGGCCTCTCACTGCTGCGGCCTCTCCCGTTGCGGAGCACAGGCTCCAGACGCGCAGGCTCAGCGGCCATGGCTCACGGGCCTAGCCGCTCTGTGGCATGTGGGATCTTCCCGGACCGGGGCACGAACCCGTGTCCCCTGCATCAGCAGGTGGACTCTCAACCACTGCGCCACCAGGGAAGCCCTTCTGCCCATTTTTTGATTGGTTTGTTTGTTGTTTTAATATTAAGCTGCATGAACTGTTTGCATATTTTGGAGCTCTGTTGTCAGTCACTTCGTTTGCAAATATTTTCTCCCATCCTGAAGGTAGTCTTTTTGTTTTGTTTATGGTTTCCTTTGCTGTGCAAAAGCTTTTAAGTTTAATTAGTTCCCTTTTGTTGTTTTTATTTTCATTACCCTAGGAGGTGGGTCAAAAAGATCTTGCTGTGATTTATGTCAGAGTGTTCTGGCTGTGTTTTCCTCTAAGAGTTTTATAGTATCAGGCCTTACATTTAGGTCTTTAATCCATCTTGAGTTTACTTTTGTGTATGGTGTTAGGGAGTGTAATTTCATTCTTTTACATGTAGCTGTCCAGTTTTCCCAGCACCACTTATCAAAGAGACTGTCTTTTCTCCATTGTATATTCTTGCCTCCTTTAAAATAAAATTGCCCTATTAGTTATTATCAAGAGGGTTTTTTTCTCATATTTTTTAAAAAAAATTATTGAAGTATAGTGGACTTACAATATTACATTACTTTCAGGTGTACAACATAGTGAGTTTTATAGATTACACACCATACAAAGTTACTTTAAAATATTGGCTTGTAGTCCCTGTACTGTACATTACATCCTTATGAATTATTTATTTTATAACTGGCAGTTTGTACCTGTTAATTGCTATCACCTATTTTGCCTCTCCACTTCCCCCCAAGTTTGTTCTCTGTTTTCCATAGTGACTGCACCAATATACATACCCACCAACCATGTACTAAGGTTTCTTTTTCTCCAAATTCTTCTCAGCACTTGTTATTTCTTGTGTTTTTGGTAACAACCATTATGACAGGTGTGAGGTAATATCTCATTGTGGTTTTGATTTGCATTTTTCTGATGGTTAGTCATGTTGAGCATATTTTCACGTACTTATTAGCCATCTGTATGTCTTCTTTGGAAAAATACCTATTCAGGTCCTTTGCCCATTTTTAAATTGGATTGTTTTGGTGTTTTTGATATTGAATTGTTTGAATTCTTTATATGTTTTGTATATTAACCTCTTATGTCCGCATATTGTTTGCAAATATCTTCTCCCATTGAATAGGTTGGCTTTTGTGTTGTTCATCATTTCCTTTGATGTACAAAAGCTTTCTAGTTTGATGTAGCCCCATTTGTTATTCTTTTTTGCTTTTGTTTCCCTTTCCTGAGGCGACAGATTCAAAAAAATACTCTTATGATTGTTTGTATTTCTCTGATATCAGCTGTAACTTCTATTTCTAATTCTATTTATTTGGACCCTCTAGTGTATTTTTCATGAGGCTAGCTAAAGATTTATCAGTTTTCTTTAACATTTCAGAAAAATCCCAGCTTTTAGTTTCATTGATTTTTTTTTCTATTATTTTTTAGTCTCTATTTCATTTATTTCTACTCTGACCTTTATTTTTTCTTCCTTCTGCTAACTTTGGGCTTTGTTAGTTCTTCTTTTTCTAATTACTTTGGGTGGAAATTTAGATTGTTTATTTTAGTTTTTTCTTGCTTCTGGAGGTAGGCCTGTAATATTATAAACTTCCCCCTTAGAACTGCTTTTGCTGTGTCCTGTAGGTTTTGGAAAGTTGTATTTCTATTTTCATTCATTTTAAGGTGTTTTTTTTAATTTCCTCATTGGCCTATTGGTTTTTTAATAGCATGTTGTTTAGTTTCCCTGTTTGTGGGTTTTTTCCAGTTTCTTCCTGTAATTGATTTTTAATTTCATAATGTTGTGATAGGAAAATATAATTAATATGATTTGAATCTTCTTAAATTTATTGATACTTGTTTTATGGCCTAGCATGTGATCTACCCTGGAGAATGTTTCATGTGCACTTGAAAAGAATACTTATTCTGCTCTTTTTGAATGGAATGTTCTATAGATAGTATTTAGTTCATCTGGTCTAATGTGTCATTTAAGGCCAGTATTTCCTCATTGATTTTCTTTCTCGATAATCTATCCATTGACATAAATGATCTATCCAGTGTTGTAAAGTTTCCTACTATTATTATATTACTATCAATTTCTCCCTTTATGTCTGTTAATACTTTATAGATTTAGGTGCTCCTATGTTAGGTGTATATATGTCTATAAATGTTATATACTCTTCCTATTTATTGTTATATAATGCCCTTCTTTGTCTTTTATTAAATACTTTAAGTCTATTTTGTCTAATGTGAGTATTGCTATTTCAGCTTTCTTTTTGTTTCCTTTTGCATGGAATATCTTTTTTCATCCCTCATCTTTTAGTCTGTGTGTGTCTTTAGCTCTGAAGTAGTCTCTTGTAGGCAGCATATAGATGGGTCTTGTTTTCTTTTTTTTCTTTTTTTTAAAAAAATTATTTATTTATTTATTTATGGCTGTGTCAGGTCTTCGTTTCTGTGTGAGGGCTTTCTCTAGTTGTGGCAAGCAGGGGCCACTCTTCATCATGGTGCACAGGCCTCTCACTATCGTGGCCTCTCTTGTGGAGCACAGGCTCCAGATCTGCAGGCTTAGTAATTGTGGCTCATGGTCCCAGTTGCTCCGTGGCATGTGGGATCTTCCCAGACCAGGGCTCGAACCTGTGTCCCCTGCAT
>NW_020839157.1:0-1390 GCF_003676395.1 Aethalodelphis obliquidens
ATGGGAGTGAGGCAGGCAGGAGGAGCCTAAAAACAGAGGGCCCAAAGAATAAGAAATGTGAGGAATCCAGCAGTTGGAACCTCCCAGCAGGCGGCCGAGAGCACAGAAGCTATGGGATGCAGGCAGGAGTGAACTCACACCAGAGAGCCCACATCATGAAACTGTGAGCAACCCAGGCGTTGGGACATCAGAGCAGAAGGCCCACATCCCCATGGGGATGGGAAACTGACAGGAGTGTCCTGGCATCACTGGGCTCCCATCAGAAAACGTGGGAAGCCCAGCAGTTAGGGCCTGATGCCAGAGGGCCATCATCACCGAGGGGAGGAGATTCTTAGCACACACCAACGGCCACCACACGGCTGACGTCGCCAAGGCAATGGGTGCCAACCAGGAAGGATTGACCTCACAGCTAGGGCCTACCTCACAGAAGGGTGAGGAACACAGCCAGGATCAGACTCTCACCAGGGGGTCCACATAACCAAGTGGATGGGAACCAGACAGGAATGTCCTCACACCAGTGGGGCCACATCATCAAAAGGTGAGGAACCCAGCAAAGGTGGCCACAATCCAGAGGACCCACATCACCAAGGGGCTGAGAGTGAGGTAGGGGTCTGGATGGGCAATTTTACCTCTGATTTCCCACCAGGAAGAGGATTAACCAAAGGCTCAGCGTGCCGTGCCGGAACCACATTAGGGCCTGAAGCAATCCTGCGGTTTTGCGGCCAGCTCACAAGAAAGCGAGTTGAAGAAAGGAGCTCAGGGGCACTGTAATTCACAAACCTACAGTGTGAATTACATTCACACTGTAATTAAGAAACCTGTAATTCACAAACCTGCAGCTCAGGGGCACTGTAATTCACAAATCTGTAATTACACAAACCTGTAATTCACAAACACTATAATTCACAAACCTACAGCTCAGGGGCACTGTAATTCACAAACCTGCAGAGTTATAAATGACAGCTATCGTCCAAAAATATATTGAAGTAAGGCTGCCAAGAGGACTTGAAAGCGGGCCAGAATTGCAGGAAACCGATTTCAGGAGGTAGACGGGAATTGCATTTAAAGCATAGGAAAAGAGGCAGAACGTCCACAATGATGCACTTGGCCAAAAAGGGCGTATGCGTTTCTTCCTGAATATATTCAGGAAAAAACGCATACGCCCTTTTTGGCCAACCAAGCAAGCTTGCAAAGGAAATCTGCACTACAATGAAGTCTCACTTCTCCTCGGTCAAAAGGGCCATCTGAAAAAAGTGTAAAATCCAGAAAGGCAGGACAGGCCTTGGAGAACTGGGAGCCTTGTTATGCTGATGGGCGGGATGTAAATTGCCAACAGCCACTCTGGAGAAGTGTATGGTGTTTCCTGAAACATCTAAAAAACAAAGCAACA
>NW_020839157.1:1490-4936 GCF_003676395.1 Aethalodelphis obliquidens
CAATATCACTCAGCAATGAAATCTATGTCATCAGGCCCGTAGCAGCATAATGAGTGGATTCAGGTACGATGATTCTAAGTGAAATAAGTCACACAGAAAAAGAAACATCATATGATATCACTAATACACGGAATGTAAACTTGGCTACACAGGAACTGAATTCCAAAACAGAACAGGGTCTCAAATTTAGAAAACCAATTTATGCTTGCTTAAGGGGAAAGGTGAGTTGGGTTGCTGCATAAAACCAGAGATTGAAATTAGCACAGATACCGTTCCATAAGCCAAATATGTAATAGACAAGACCTACTCCTTTCTCAAGCAAATGGACTCAACAGCGCATATTCAATGCCTAGGAATATACCTGACTAGTAATAACCTTAAAACCTATGGATTTATACGTCTCCATAACAGAATCAAGCGTGTGTACAGCGGCATAAATGCAGCAGTGAAAATCAGCTAAATACCATTATAAAAATAAATTTCTTAAACAAAACACAATGACAGTGAAACTGAGAGCAATTCTTAAATAATTCATTCAGGGCTTGTGAAGCAACCTGAATTTACCACATCTACACCCAGAGCTGGGTGACACATAAGGTTGGACACTTGGGGCTGATAGGATTGTGAGGTTCGGTGAGCAAATGCAGACCCTTTGAAGTCACACTGCACGGTACCCATTCCATGGGTCCGAACTCTCCAGGTATAGGAGATTCTTCCTTCAGCCAAAACATGCATGGGGAACCCAGAGTATGGTCCACCGTGTGATCAGGAAACGTTTTTAAAAGCATCTCAGTTTTCGTCCCCTGGTACTCCGGTTCCCCGTTCCAACCGCTTTACTAACACTCTCCCCACTTGGAGAGTCAGTGCCTTTAACCTCCTGTTTGGCCCAGTTTGCAGTTTCTGCGGAAGATGAACAGGAATAGGGAAAACCAATGAGAGACTAGCTGTAGGTATCTGCACGGGCAAATTTAACTGTCATTTCCCACCAGGAAGTGGAATTAACCAAAGGCTCGGTGTGCCGTGCCGGAACCAGATTAGGACCTGAAGCAATCCTGCAGTTTTGCTTCCCACTCACAAGAAAGCGAGTAGAAGAAAGGAGCTTAGGGACCCTGTGATTCACAAACCTGGAGAGTTATAAATGACAGCTATCGTCCAAAACGATATTGAAGTATGGCTGTGAAGAGAACTTGAAAGCAGGGCAGAATTGCTGGAAACCGATTTCAGAAGGTAGACGGGAATTGCTCTTAAAGCATAGGAAAAGAGGCAGAACCTAGACAATGATGCACTAGGCCAAAAAGAGCGTATGCGTTTTACCCAGAGCCCTCATAACTCAGCGGAGGAGACTCCCAGCAACTCCAACTGCCCCCAGAGGGCTCACGTCGCCACTGCAATGTGAGCAAGCCAGGCAGGAATTACCTCACAGCAGAGTCCCAACTCACAGAAGGTGAGGAACCCAGCAAACATCAGACTCTCACCAGAGGGCCCACATCCCCAAGGGGATGGAACCAGGCAGGAGTGTCCTAACACAAGTGGGGCCACAATATCGAAAGGTGAGGTAATCAGCACATGTGGCCTCAAACCAGAGGACCCACATGTCCATGGGTCTCAGAGTGAGGCAGGCTGGAGTAGCCTCACAACACTGGGCCCATAGAATAAGATAGTGAGGAATCCAGCAGTTGGAACCTCCCAGCAGGCGGCCCAGAGCACCGAGGCTATGGGATCCAGGCCACAATGAACTCACAGAAGAGGGCCCACTTCATGAAACTGTGAGCAACCCAGCCGTTTGGACCTCAGAGCAGAAGGCCCACATCCCCATGGGGATGAGAACCTGGCAGGAGTGTCCTCGCACCACTGAGGATGTATCAGAAAATTTGGGGAGCCCAGCAGTTAGGGCCTGACGCCAGAGGGCCCTCATCACTGAGGGGAGGAGGCTCCCAGAAGGTTCCAACTGCCACCAGAGGGCCGACGTCACCAAGACGACGTGTGTCAGCCAGGCACTAATGACCTCACAGCAGACGGCCCACCTCAGAGAAGTGTGGCGAACCCAGCCAGGAACACACTCTCACCAGAGGGCCCACATCACCAAGGGGATTGGAACCAGGCAGGAGTGTCCCCACACCAGTGGGACCACATCATCGAAAGGTGAGGATCCCAGCACATGTAGCCTCAAACCAGAGGAACCACATCACCAAGGGGCTCAGAGTGAGGCCGGCAGGTCTGACTTCACAACACAGGGCCCATAGAATAAAAAAGTTGAAGAATCAAGCAGTTGGAACCTCCCAGCAGGCGGCCCAGAGGACCGAGGCTATGGGATCCAGGCCGCAGTGAACTAACAACAGAGGGCGCACATCCTGAAACTGTGAGCAACCCAGCGGTTGGGACTTCAGAGCAGAAGGGCCACATCCCCATGGGGATCGGAACCTGACAGGAGTGCCCTCGCACCACTGGGCTCACATCAGAAAATGTGGGGAACCCAGAAGGTAGGGCCTGATGCCATAGGGCCCTCATCACTGAGGGGAGGAGATTCCCAGCACGCTCCAACTGCCACCACGCGGCTGACTTCGCCAAGGCATGTGTGCCAGCCATGCAAGGGTGACCAAACAGCAGAGGGTCTACCTCCCAGAAGGGTGAGGAACACAGCCAGGATCAGACTCTCACCAGGGGGTCCACAAAACCAAGTGGATGGGAACCAGGCAGCAGTGTTCTCACACATGTGGGGCCACATCATCAAAAAGTGAGGAACCAGGCACAGGTGGCCACAAACCAGAGGACCCATATCACCAAGAGTCTGAGAGTGAGGTAGGTGTCTGGACAGGCAAATTTAACTCAAATTTCCCACCAGGAAGAGGAATTAACCAAAGGCTCAGCGTGCCCTGACGGAACCAGATTAGGGCCTGAAGCAATCCTGCGGTGTTGCGGCCAGCTCACAAGAAAGTGAGTTGAAGAAAGGAGCTCAGGGAAACTGTAATTCAGAAACCTGCAGAGTTATAAATGACAGCTATCATCCAAAAATATACTGAAGTAAGGCTGCCAAGAGGACTTGAAAGCGGGGCAGAATTGCAGGAAAGCGATTTCAGGAGGTAGACTGGAATTGCATTGAAAGCATAGGAAAAGAGGCAGAACGTCCACAATGATGCACTTGGCCAAAAAGGGCGTATACGGTTTTCCCTGAAGATATTCAGGAAAAAACGCATACGCCCTTTTTGGCCAACCAGGCAAGCTTGCAAAGGAAATCTGCACTACAGTGAAGTCTCACATCCCCCCAGTCAAAACGGCCATCTGAAAAAAGTGTAAAATCCAGAAAGGCAGGACAGGCCATGGAGAACTGGGAGCCTTGTTATGCTGATGGGCAGGATGTAAATTGCCAACAGCCACTCTGGAGAGGTGTATGGTGTCTCCTGAAACATCTAAAAAACAAAGCAACAGAGCCTAGGGCACTTCCACTT
>NW_020839157.1:5036-7018 GCF_003676395.1 Aethalodelphis obliquidens
AATGGATAAAGAAGTTGTGGTACTTACGTACAATGCAATATCACTCAGCAATGAAATCTATGTCATCAGGCCCGTAGTAGCATAATGAGTGGATTCAGGTACGATGATTCCAAGTGAAATAAGTCACACAGAAAAAGAAATATCGTAAGGTATCACTAATACACGGAATGTGAACTTGGCTACACATGAACTGAATTACAAAACAGAACAGTGTCTCAAGTTTAGAAAACCAACTTATGCTTGCTTAAGGGGAAAGGTGAGTTGGGGTGCTGCATAAAACCAGAGATTGAAATGAGCACAGATAAAGTTCCTTAAGCCAAATATGTAATAGCAAGACCTACCCCTTGCTCAATGAATTAGACTCAACCATGAGGTATCACCTCACACCTGTTAGAATGGGCATCATCAGAAAATCTACAAACAACAAATGCTACAAATGGTGTGCAGAAAAGGAAACCTCTTCCACTATTGTTGGGAATATAAATTGATACAGTCAGTATGGAGAACAATATGGAGTTTCTGAAGAAACTAACAATAGAATTATCATATGATACAGCAATCCCAGTACTGGACATATACCCAGACAAAACCATAAATCAAAAAGAGACATTCACCGCAATGTTCATTGCATCACTATTTACAATATCGAGGTAATGGAAGCAACCTAAATGCCCACAGACAGACGAATGCATAAAGATGTGGTACATATATAAAATGGAATATTACTAAGCCATGAAAAGGAATGAAATTGGGTCATTTGTAGAGGCGTCGATGGATCTAGAGACTGTCATACAGAGTGAAGTAAGTCAGAAAGAGAAAAACAAATCTTGTAATTTCATGCATATATGTGGAACCTAGAAAAATAGTACAGATTAACCATTTTGCAAGGCATAAATAGAGCAACAGTTGTAGACAACAAATGTATGGACAACAAGAGAGGAAAGCTACTGGGGGGATGGTGGTGGGAGGCGTTGAGAGATTGGGATTGGCATGTATATACATTTATATGTATAAAATAGATAACCAATAAGAACCTGCTGTATAAAAATATAAAATAAAATTCAAAATTAAAAAGAAATAAAATTTAAAAAATAAAACAGAAAAAACAATTATTCCCTGCACATACATGTATTTATATGAATAAATTATTTCCATGCTTATATCTGTAAATACAAAAAAGAGGAATAAAATCTACCTTGAACCAAAAACGAAAAAGAGAAAAAAAACACAGAACCCACCAGTTACACAGAGGAAAACCGTATCAGGGCACTTGCTCCAGTTGTAAACAATTCTGAAGTTGGTCAGTGGTGGGGAATCGTCTCCCATTCAGCCAGCAGCCCCCACGCAACAAGCGTCCTCATTGCAAAGCTGGGGCACCGTGCCGAGGCATCTGTGAGTAAACGTGAGCTGAGCCCCAGGCCAGTTGCTGCTGAACTATTCCCACCCGTCCCAGGTAAAACACCTGAATATATACAAGGACTTGAAAGCCTAGAGGAAGGGCCATAGAGCCACACGAGTGACAGCATGCCGGCCGACTTGGTGCCTGCAGGCCAGCCAGGATGGTCCTGGCCCTGGGTGCTCTTCTGGAAGATTTCCATTTCCCTGCCTGAGATACCCGTCCTGTCCCTGCCCCCACTGCTTTTTTCCTTCCTCACCTCTGCCCAGGGAGAAATTCCAGCAGCAGGTATGGGTGACACATCCTCTTCTTTAGCAGGTGGCAGCCTGGCAACTGCTGCAGAAAGTCCAGCAGAGCCCCACTCACACTGGGCCACCCACAAAGCCGTGGCCTCTCACTCCCTCCCACCAGCCCAGCCCCGAGACTGCTGACAGGGCAGAGAAAATGGCGTCAGGCACGGCTGCAGGGGCTCTTGCTGCCTGGAGTGGTATTTATATTGATCTCAACCCAGGCACACCTGGGGAGGGCTGGCCGGCACGGTAAGGCTGCCCAGGTCAGCCAATCATCACCCCTCAGGGGCTCACAG
>NW_020839158.1:0-7016 GCF_003676395.1 Aethalodelphis obliquidens
GCAGCAAGGGAAAAACAACAAATAACACACAAGGGAATCCCCATAAGTTTAACAGCTGATCTTTCAGCAGAAACTCTGCAAGCCAGAAGGGACTGGCAGGACATATTTTAAGTGATGAAAGAGAAAAACCTGCAACCAAGATTACTCTACCCAGCAAGGATCTCATTCAGATTTGATGGAGAAATTAAAACCTTTACAGACAAGCAAAAGCTGAGAGAGTTCAGCACCACCAAACCAGCTTTACAACAAATGCTAAAGGAACTTCTCTAGGCAAGAAACACAAGAGAAGGAAAAGACCTACAATAACGAACCCAAAACAAGTAAGAAAATGGGAATAGGAACATACATATCGATAATTACCTTAAATGTAAATGGATTAAATGCTCCTACCAAAAGACACAGATTGGCTGAATGGATACAAAAACAAGACCCATATATATGCTTTCTACAAGAGACCTACTTCAGACCTAGGGATACATACAGACTGAAAGTAAGAGGATGGAAAAAGATATTCTATGCAAATGGAAACCAAAAGAAAGCTGGAGTAGCAATTCTCGTATCAGACAAAATAGACTTTAAAATAAAGACTATTACAAGAGACAAAGAAGGACACTACATAATGATCAAGGGATCAATCCAAGAAGGAGATATAACAATTGTAATTATTTATGTATCCAACATAGGAGCACTTCAATACATAAGACAAATACTAACAATCATAAAAGGGGATATCAACAGTAAGACATTCATAGTAGGGGGCTTTAACACCCCACTTTCACCATTGGACAGATCATCCAAAATGAAAATAAATAAGGAAACACAAGCTTTAAATGATACATTAAACAAGATGGACTTAATTGAATTTTATAGGACATTCCATCCAAAAACAACAGAATACACATTTTTCCCAAGTGCTCATGGAACATTCTCCAGAATAGATCATATCTTGGGTCATAAATCAAGTCTTGGTAAATTTAAGAAAATTGATATTTTATCAAGTATCTTTTCCCACCACAACGCTATGAGACTAGATATCTATTACAGGAGAAGATCTGTAAAAAATACAAACACATGGAGGCTAAACAATACACTACTTAATAACGAAGTGATCACTGAAGAAATCAAGGAGGAAATAAAAAATACCTAGGAACAAATGGCAATGGAGACACGAAGACCCAAAACCTATGGAATGCAGCAAAAGCAGTTCTAAGAGCGAAGTTTATAGCAATACAATCCTACCTTAAGAAACAGAAAACATCTCGAATAAACAACCTAACCTTGCACCTAAGGCAATTAGAGAAAGAAGAACAAAAAAACCTAAGTTAGCAGAAGGAAAGAAATCATAAAAATCAGATCAGAAATAAATGAAAAAGAAATGAAGGAAATGATAGCAAAGATCAATAAAACTAAAAGCTCGTTCTTTGAGAAGATAAACAAAATTGATAAACCATTAGCCAGACTTATCAAGAAAAAAGGGAGAAGAGGAGACTTCCGGGAAGATGGCGGAAGAGTAAGACGGCGGAGATCACCTTCCTCTCCACAGATACACCAGAAATACATCTACGCGTGGAACAACTCCTACGGAGCACCTACTGAACGCTGGCAGAAGACCTCAGACCTCCCAAAAGGCAAGGAACCCCCCACGTACCTGGTTAGGGCAAAAGAAAAAACTAAACAGAGACAAAAGGATAGGGACGGGTCCTGCACCAGCGGGAGAGAGCTGTGAAGGAGGAAAAGTGTCCACACACTAGGAAGCCCCTTCACGGGTGGAGACTTCGGGAGGCGGAGTGGGGGAGCTTGGGAGCCGCGGAGGAGAGCACAGCAACAGGGGTGCGGAGGGCAAAGCGGACAGATTCCAGCGCAGAGGATCGGGCCGACCGGCACTCACCAGCCGAGAGGCTTGTCTGCTCGCCCACTGGGGCGGGCGGGACTGGGAGCTGAGGCTCCGGCTTTTGTCGGAGCACCGGGAGAGGACTGAGGTTGGCGGCGTGAACACAGCCTGCAGGGCGTTGGTGCGCTGCGGCTGACCAGGAGAGAGTCCGGGGAGGGGTCTGGACCTGCCGAAGAGGCAAGAGACTTTTACGTCCCTCTTTGTTTCCTGGTACACGAGGAGAGGGGATTAAGAACGCTGCTTGAGAGAGCTCCAGGGACGGGCGCGAGCCGCGGCTAAGAGTGCGGAGCCCAGAGACGGACATGGGACGCTAAGGCCGCTGCTGCCGCAGCCAGGAGGCCTGTGTGCGAACACAGGTCACTAGCCACACGCCCTTCCGGGGAGCCTGTGCAGCCCGCCACTGCCAGGGTCCCGGGATCCAGGGACGGCTCCCCCGGGAGAGTGCTCGGCGCGCCTCAGGCTGCAGCGTCACGCCGGCCTCTGCCGCTGCAGGCCCGCCCCGCACTCTGTGACCCTCCCTACCCCCCGGCCTGGGTGAGCCAGAGCCTCCGAATCAGCGGCTCCTTTAACCCCGTCCTGTCTGAGCAAAGGACAGACGCCCTCCAGCGACCTACACGCACAGGCGGGGCCAAATCCAAAGCTGAGCCCCTGGGAACTGTGAGAACAAAGAAGAGAAAGAGAAATCTCTCCCAGCAGCCTCAGAAGCAGCGGATTAAAGCTCCACAATCAACTTGATATACCCTGCATCTGTGGAATACCTGAATAGACAACGAATCATCCCAAATTAAGGAGCCCTGTGGATGAAAGGCTCTTGGTGCTGCAGCCAGGAGTCAGTGCTGTGCCTCTGAGGTGGGAGAGCCAACTTCAGGACACTGGTCCACAAGAGGCCTCCCAGCTGCACATAATATCAAACAGCAAAAATCTCCGAGAGATCTCCATCTCAACGCCAGCACCCAGCTTCACTCAACGACCAGCAAGCTACAGTGCTGGACATCCTATGCCAAACAACTAGCAAGACAGGAACACAACCCCACCCATTAGCAGAGAGGCTGCCCAAAATCATAAGAAGTCTACAGACACCCCAAAACACACCACCAGACGTGGACCTGCCCACCAGAAAGACAAGATCCAGCCTCATCCACCAGAACACAGGCACTAGTACCCTCCACCAGGAAGCCTACACAACCCACTGAACCAACCTTAGCCACTGGGGACAGACACAAAAAACAACAGGAACTACGAAACTTCAGCCTGCAAAAAAGGAGACCCCAAAAACAGTAAGATAAGCAAAATGAAAAGACAGAAAAACACACAGCAGATGAAGGAGCAAGATAAAAACCCACCAGACCTAACAAATGAAGAGGAAATAGGCAGTCTACCTGAAAAAGAATTCAGAATAATGATAGTAAGGTTGATCCGAAATCTTGGAGATAGAATGGACAATAGAATGGACAAATTGCAAGAATCAGTTAACAAGGACCTAGAAGAACTAAAGATGAAACAAGCAACGATGAACAACACAATAAATGAAATTAAAAGTACTCTAGATGGGATCAATAGCAGAATAACTGAGGCAGAAGAACGGATAAGTGACCTGGAAGATAAAATAGTGGAAATAACTACTGCAGAGCAGAATAAAGAAAAAAGAATGAAAAGAACTGAGGACAGTCTCAGAGACCTCTGGGACAACATTAAACGCACCAACATTCGAATTATAGGGGTTCCAGAAGAAGAAGAGAGAAAGAAAGGGACTGAGAAAATATTTGAAGAGATTATAGTTGAAAACTTCCCTAATATGGGAAAGGAAATAGTTAATCAAGTCCAGGAAGCACAGAGAGTCCCATACAGGATAAATCCAAAGAGAAATACGCCAAGACACATATTAATCAAACTGTCAAAAATTAAATACAAAGAAAACATATTAAAAGCAGCAAGGGAAAAACAACAAATAACACACAAGGGAATCCCCATAAGGTTAACAGCTGATCTTTCAGCAGAAACTCTGCAAGCCAGAAGGGAGTGGCAGGACATATTGAAAGTGTTGAAGGAGAAAAACCTGCAACCAAGATTACTCTACCCAGCAAGGATCTCATTCAGATTTGATGGAGAAATTAAAACCTTTACAGACAAGCAAAAGCTGAGAGAGTTCAGCACCACCAAACCAGGTCTACAACAACTGCTAAAGGAACTTCTCTAGGCAAGAAACACAAAAGAAGGAAAGGACCTACAATAACGAACCCAAAACAATTAAGAAAATGGGAACAGGAACACACATATCGATAACTACCTTAAATGTAAATGGACTAAATGCTCCCACCAAAAGACACAGATTGGCTGAATGGATACAAAAACAAGACCCATGTATTTGCTGTCTACAAGAGACCCACTTCAGACCTAGAGACACATACAGACTGAAAGTAAGGGGATGGAAAAAGGTATTTCATGCAAATGGAAACCAAAAGAAAGCTGGAGTAGCAATTCTCATATCAGACAAAATAGACTTTAAAACAAAGACTATTAGAAGAGACAAAGAAGGACACTACATAATGATCAAGGGATCAATCCAAGATGAAGATATAACAATTGTAAATATTTATGCACCCAACATAGGTGCACCTCAATACATAAGGCAAATACTGACAACCATAAAAGGGGAAATCGACAATAACACATTCATAGTAGGGGACTTTAACACCCCACTTTCACCAATGGACAGATCATCCAAAATGAAAATAAATAAGGAAACACAAGCTTTAAATGATACATTAAACGAGATGGAGTTAATTGATATTTATAGGACATTCCATCCAAAAACAACAGAATACACATTTTTCTCAAGTGCTCATGGAACATTCTCCAGGATAGATCATATCTTGGGTCACAAATCAAGCCTTGGTAAATTTAAGAAAATTGAAATTGTATCAAGTATCTTTTCTGACCACAATGCCATGAGACTAGATATCAATTACAGGAAGAGATCTGTAAAAAATACAAACACATGGAGGCTAAACAATACACTACTTAATAATGAAGTGATCACTGAAGAAATCAAAGAGGAAATCAAAAAATACCTAGAAACAAATGACAATGGAGACACAACAAACCAAAACCTGTGGGATGCAGCAAAAGCAGTTCTAAGGGGGAAGTTTATAGCAATACAAGCCCACCTTAAGAAGCAGGAAACATCTCGAATAAACAACCTAACCTTGCACCTCAAGCAATTAGAGAAAGAAGAACAAAAAAACCCCAAAGCTAGCAGAAGGAAAGAAATCATAAAAATCAGATCAGAAATA
Organism: Aethalodelphis obliquidens; assembly: GCF_003676395.1. Classification (NCBI taxonomy): domain Eukaryota; kingdom Metazoa; phylum Chordata; class Mammalia; order Artiodactyla; family Delphinidae; genus Aethalodelphis; species Aethalodelphis obliquidens. The sequence continues at coordinate 5,185 of NW_020839158.1, forward strand.
AATGAAAAAGAAATGAAGGAAACAATAGCAAAGATCAATAAAACTAAAAGCTGGTTCTTTGAGAAGATAAACAAAATAGATAAACCACTAGCCAGACTGATCAAGAAAAAAAGGGAGAAGACTCAAATCAATAGAATTAGAAATGAAAAAGGAGAGGTAACAACTGACACTGCAGAAATAAAAGAGATCATGAGAGATTACTACAAGCAACTCTATGCCAATAAAATGGACAATCTGGAAGAAATGGACAAATTCTTAGAAATGCACAACCTGCCAAGACTGAATCAGGAAGAAATAGAAAATATGAACAGACCAATCACAAGCACTGAAATGGAAACTGTGATTAAAAACCTTCCAACAAAGAAAAGCCCAGGACCAGATGGCTTCACAGGCGAATTCTATCAAACATTTAGAGAAGAGCTAACACCTATCCTTCTCAAACTCTTCCAAAATATAGCAGAGGGAGGAACACTCCCAAACTCCTTCTACGAGGCCACCATCACCTTGATACCAAAACCAGACAAGGATGTCACAAAGAAAGAAAACTACAGGCCAATATCACTGATGAACATAGATGCAAAAATCCTCAACAAAATACTAGCAAACAGAATCCAACAGCACATTAAAAGGATCATACATCTTGATCAAGTGGGGTTTATTCCAGGAATGCAAGGATTCTTCAATATACGCAAGTCTATCAATGTGATAAACCATATTAACAAACTGAAGGAGAAAAACCATATGATCATCTCAATAGATGCAGAGAAAGCTTTTGACAAAATTCAACACCCATTTATGATAAAAACGCTGCAGAAAGTAGGCATAGAGGGAACTTTCCTCAACATAATAAAGGCCATATATGACAAGCCCACAGCAAACATCATCCTCAATGGTGAAAAACTGAAAGCATTTCCACTAAGATCAGGAACAAGACAAGGTTGCCCACTCTCACCACTCTTATTCAACATAGTTTTGGAAGTTTTAGCCACAGCAATCAGAGAAGAAAAGGAAATAAAAGGAATCCAAATCAGAAAAGAAGAAGTAAAGCTGTCACTGTTTGCAGATGACATGATCCTATACATAGAGAACCCTAAAGATGCTACCAGAAAACTACTAGAGCTAATCAATGAATTTGGTAAAGTGGCAGGATACAAGATTAATGCACAGAAATCTCTGGCATTCCTATATACTAATGATGAAAAATCTGAAAGTGAAATCAAGAAAACACTCCCATTTACCATTGCAACAAAAAGAATAAAATATCTTGGAATAAACCTACCTAAGGAGACAAAAGATCTGTATGCAGAAAATTATAAGACACTGATGAAAGAAATTAAAGATGATACAAATAGATGGAGAGATATACCATGTTCTTGGATTGGAAGAATCAACATTGTGAAAATGACTCTACTACCCAAAGCAATCTATAGATTCAATGCAATCCCTATCAAACTACCACTGGCATTTTTCACAGAACTAGAACAAAAAATTTCGCAATTTGTATGGAAACACAAAAGACCCCAAATAGCCAAAGCAATCTTGAGAACGAAAGAAGGAACTGGAGGAATCAGGCTCCCAGACTTCAGACTATACTACAAAGCTACAGTTATCAAGACAGTATGGTACTGGCACAAAAACAGAAAGATAGATCAATGGAACAGGATAGAAAGCCCAGAGATAAACCCACGCACATATGGTCACCTTATCTTTGACAAAGGAGGCAGAAATGTACAGTGGAGAAAGGACAGCCTCTTCAATAAGTGGTGCTGGGAAAACTGGACAGCTACATGTAAAAGTATGAGATTAGATCACTCCCTAACACCATACACAAA
>NW_020839159.1:0-7016 GCF_003676395.1 Aethalodelphis obliquidens
GTGTGTGTGTGTGTGTGTGTGTGTGTGTGTGTGTGTGTGTATGCTATTGACTTCATGCATGTCCGTTAATTTAGTAAATAACTTTCTTTAGGAGGGGTAAGAGAGTGAAGTCTTAGGTACTTTGTCTCTAAGTCCATATGTTATCACATCATAAACATTAATCATCTGAAGCATTATGTCATCATCAAAGTTTTGGCAAAATCCTTTAAACAAACCTAGTTCAGATATCTTGGGAAAGATTGTTCATTAAATATTGCCTGCCTCAATTCTGTAAAAACTTTACTTTCAGGTCAAGTCAGGGTTTAGTGCTTTCTTTAGGCTTACCACATGAATTGAAGAGTCTATTCCTTCATGTTTGGTGGCACAAGGGTTGGTTAGCAGTACCTGTTAGGAGACTGTCCAACGTGATTGAAGAGGGTTCTTCTAGAGGTGTTTTTTTTTCCACTAGACAAAATCTGCAGGTTGCAATTATGATGCTTAATGTCTTCATCTCCCATAGGCACACTATGAAAAGATTGCTGTATCAAAGAATTGGTATTTTTAATAGAAGGCATTAGGCCTTTCCAATAGTGGAAAATTTCTCATTTTATCAGGTGTGGGTCAAAAGAAGCAAGAAATAAGTGCATTGGGTGACCTCTGTCAAAGGCTGAAAGTTTATGAGTTATAAAAGGGATGGTTATGAGATTTAGAAAGACCAATAGTAATGCTTTTGTCCAAGGAATTTGGAGGGTTTCTACAAATTTTGCCAATTTAGTCTTAATAATGACTTTAATGCTTTCCACTAATTCAGAGGATTTAAGGGTGGTAAGTACACTGAAAGTATTACAAAACCCACCAAACAGCATAAAGTCATCTAAGCACCTGGTCAGAAAGTGGATCTCTCAATCACTATAAAGTTCTAGAGGAGTTCCCCAGGTAAGAATAATCTTTCCAAAGAACTTTAGCCAAATGAGAGGCAGTAGCTTGTCTGCAAGGAGAGGCTTCAGTTCACTGTGAAAACACAAAGACCATAAGTAAAACATTTATACCTATTAGAAGGAGGAAATTGTAGGAAATCCATGTGCCAGAACTTGAATGGTCAAATAGGCAGTTTAAAATGTCTAGGAGCAGTGTGAATAGGCTTCCCTGCCTGAAGTCTTGACAAGTGAGGTAAGCACTTTGTGTGGCCATGTTAATGTTTTCCCACCAATATTGATTCATGATGACTATCATTTTGTCAGTAGACCTATGATTTAATGCATACACAGTGATTAGGAGTGGGAAATTTGGAGTCTCCGATAAGACTGGGCTGTTATTTTGTCCAAACAAGAGATGTCTCTTTTTATCAAACCAACAATTTTTGAATTTTTATTCTTGTTTTTCATTTTTTGAGACCAATCATTGGGATTCTGTAGCCAGTTTTTCTGAATTATCATTTGGGGAAATCTCCCTTTTGACAGAGTTGGTCAAACACTGCTGTTGGTCCCTTTAAAGTTGGTCAAAGGATGCTGTTTGTCCCTTAAAAGGCAGCATTTCTTGCAGAAATATCAGCAAAATGATTTCCCTGAGCTTCCAGAGATTCAAGTTTAGAAAGCCCCACGCTCTTAATAACAGCTAAAGCAGCAGGCAAAAGTTTTTCATCTAACAATTTCTAAACATTGTGGCCATTTTTAATTTTATTTCCCCTGGAAGTAAGGAAGCCATGTTGCATGCACAGCATTCTAAAATAATGAGCTAGCCTGAAAGCATATCTACTATCAGTACAAACAATGGCACTTTTTTTTTTCCTTGGCTAAAGTACATGCCCATGTAAGAGTGTGTAATTCAGTGTGTTGGACTGAAGTAGCTATAGGTAAACATCCCACCTCAACAACACCAAAAGGAGTTACAATTGCACTCCCCACATAATACTTGCTACTGTCACCTTTTAAATAAGACCCGTCAATGAACCATGACAAGTCAGTGTTACTCAATGGCATTTCCTATAGATGATTATAAGGATTCAGGAGGTGGCCCATCAGAGTTAAGCAATCAGTGACAAAGTGGATAAAAGTAGCCAAGTTACAGTTATTACAATGTAAAAGAGTTATTTGGGGAGCAGTTGACTCTTCAGTTGATTGGAGAGGCCTTAACTTTAACCCAAGCATACTCGGTGTTAAGTCTATACCACGCATCACTCAGTTTTTATTGGGACTTTCTCAAAATGAAGATTACTTATATTTGGATTTCATGAATGTAGAATTGTCTTAACAAAAATATGATGTCACTGCATTGGTTGAATTGGCAAAACTGTGGTGTTTCTTTGACCATCCATGGCTACAGTTAAGTTTCTATTAGATCATGTTGTCTAACTTTCTCAGGATATACATGTTTTTTAAAATGTCATAGTGAAACAGCAGGGAAGGTGGCAGGGCACAAGCTTTAAAAGAATGATATCATAGGACATGACAAAAACTGGTTAGAACCAACTGGGTTCAGGATGGCGGAAGAGTCAACTTCCAGTAGACCTTGTGTCTCGTTATACACTCATTGTAATATATTAATACGCTAAATGACACACCACCAGCACCATGACAGTTCTGAGGCCAACCATAAAAGGTCAAAAAGTGGGCTGTGGCCGAATTCCTGGAAATCCCTGCCCCTTCCCCAAAATAATTGGAATAATCCTCCCACTCAACAGCCTATGAAATTACCCAGCCCATAAAAACTAACCACGCCAGATTTCGAAGCTCTTTTGCATTCTGAGATGGTCCACACTCTGTCTATACAGTGTGTTTCTCTCTAAATAAATCCACTTCTTACCTATCACTTTGTCTCCAAATTCTTTCACCAGAAAGCAAGAACCTTAAATTCACCAGGAACAACAGTTCTCTTTGGAAGAGTTTGAACTCAAGTGAGCCATTAATTTTGTGATCATATAATTTGTTATAACTTGAGCAGTTTTATGAATGAAAATGTGAGCTATCAATAATATGTGGGCACAACCCAAGCACCCTCACAATTGTGTAGGACACACGAGCATGATGCTCACCCTTGCTTTGTGAGCCAGAGCCAGGAGATGTGGCGCTGAAGACAGGGGTTAGTTCCACCTTCATTCCCCGCTTATCAGTGTATGGCTTCATTCTTGCATCAATCATCTCAAGGAATAAAGAGTCTTGTGTGACTGCTGGCAGGAGATGGACAGGAGGAAGCATGGTGAAGCGGGGCCCAGTAAGAGGGACAGTCACTAGACTGACAGTGATCCAGGGAAGCAAGACTTGTGGTTTGTACTGGAGTCTGGTAGATGAGAATGAGAGAAAACAGAGGAAGTTCAAAGGAATGATGGATTGGATGTAGGGTTGAGGAACAAAGGACAATTCAGGAGGTGTCCTTAGGCTCCTGGACTCGGCAAGCAATTATATAGACATGGGCTATGTACTGACACAGGGGATTCTGGAGGAAATTGGGTCACCCATAGTTGGCTTCCCAAAGGACAACAATAAGTCTGTGGTTCATTGCCCTCCTCTGGAACTGGCTATGTATTCAGGACAGTATTAATCTGTGGTAGATAAAATTTCTGGGAGGAAAACTGGGAAGAGCATGCCTGCATGTTACATATACATCAGCTGCACCAGGCTAGTCTTCCTGTCTGTGCCTGAGCTAAATCTTGGCCAGAAATGCCACTACCCCTTTTATCTTTCCCACACTCCTACCTCATAATCATCTAAAGATTCTTGCTCTTCTATTTCTGGTCAAACATTGACATCACCTGGGAGCAATGCAGGGGACAGAGCCCCCCGCCCAGCCAAGACTGATGAATCAGGATCTGCTTTGCAACAAGATCTCCAAGTGACTGATATGCCCTTTAAAGTGTAAAAAGACTGTAGATAACTCCTACTCATCCTTCACTATTCAGCTCAAGGACCATGTTCTCCAGAGAACCCTGACCTCCCACCGCACACCCAGCCTGCTACAGGGACAGTTAGAGACTGGCATGGCACCATCAATGAGTGTGCAGGCCACATTCATCATCACTTCTCGCTCATGAGTCTCTCTCTTCCACTGTTGTGAACTGCAGTGGAGCAAAATTAAGATTCATTTTGGTATCAGCAAGAGGAGCATTATATGGGCTCACCTCAAGCATCATATGGGCTCACCTCGAACAATAGGCTCACCTTGAGCATTATATGGGCTCACCTCGAACAATGGGCCCATCTCGAGCATTATATGGGCTCACCTTAATGAATCACACTTGGAAATCCTACCCTGCATCATGCGCCTCCTGAACCTGTCCATGGAGTCCCTGTTGTGAGAGCACCTGGGAGATCAGACCACCTGATCACCTGAGCCTTGAGGAATGGCAGACACCACATGTAGTGCAAATGAACATGCCTGCTCTACATGCTTCTCCTCAGAAATCAGGATTTAACTGAATGTAGTGCATTTATGCCTTGGTGATTTTTCTCCTGCAGAGAATTTACTATGATTTACTTGGTGCCCTCTACCACACAGGGTTATTAGAAAAGTTCTAAGAGTCGTTCTCCAGTCGTTCTGACCCCACAACTACCCAAACTTAGCCCCATCTGTCCTCATCTTGGACCTCTGTGACAAGCAACCCAGTGCCAGCCCCCAGAGCTCCATTCAGACCCCTGTAAGGCACCTCATTAAAGCCTGCACTCACTCCCCCCACTCCACATTCCACCCTCTCCACAGCCAGACAGATCTATGTAGAATGCACATCACACCATGCCCTCAGCCATCTACCCTCTCTCTCCAGGTCTGAAACCTGGTGTCCCTACACTGCACTGAAGACCAGCCTCTGCAGTAGGGCTTGTCCCCTGTCCACCTTCCCCCTTCTCTGTCAACTTAGTTCAGTTTCCACTGTCCCAGAAACCCAGTTCTCAGGTAATTTAGACTTCCTCTTTTCCCTGCCTATAATGTCATGCCCCTGACCTCCCAGGGAACTCTTCTTATTGTTAGATATCAACATAAATACCACCTCTTGGGTGTAACCCAAATTACCCATCACCCCTATTGGAATTGTCTGCAGAGCAGACATTTTCCTTTGTTCCTTTCTTCTTTATTATCTGACCTTACTCCTCACTAAAATGTAACTTCTGAGATCCACAGGACTCATCATGTCTGGAGATTTTTTTCATCTCTGTGTTACAAACTTCTAGAGCAGTGGTGTAGACATTGTAGAAGCTCCACGGATATTTGTTAAGTATATGGATGTAAATGAAGACAATAAAACACACAAATATTCTTTAGATCAGAGAGTCAAGTGTGCTAGTTACTCTCTTTTGGGTTTTGTGCCTGGCCTGCTCTAGCCCAAGGCTGATTCCCCTGCATGAACTACTCAGGCCCTCTGGGAGGCTGCCCATTGCTCATGCAGGAAATGGGTGGACTGGAGGACAGAGGGTGGGGGCAGTTTACCTGTTCCCCTGACAGCCCCTCACTGGGCTCTGATGACACCTCTTCCCTCTCCTCTCTCCAGGCACAGAAGTGGGAACAGGGTTTAATTGCTAGCACCTGGGAGCTGCCCATCCTTTGTCCTTCCCTCATCCCTACCACAGCTCTTAACCACACTCACCTCTGCCTCTTCATTTGTAGCATTTGAATGAAGTGTTTCTAGTTGGAATTTCTTTTCAATCACCAGGAAACTCCCTTTTCCTGTGTAAATGATTTAGGAATCTATTTTTTAAATACAAATTATACACACAAAGTTTTTTTTCTATTCATTTACTTTTTAATTTAAAAACATTTGTAAACTTTGCAACTCTATTTTTACAATTTTCAAGTACTCACAAACAACTGAGAGGGATTTGTATCTGCCTTGTGGAGGGTTGTGTTTGTGTGTGTGTGCGTATGTTTGCCTGCAAGAGAAAAGTTTTTCATTTTGGCTGATAAATTTTAGAGCTGTTAAGGAACAAACAGAATCTAAAATAAAATAATGAAGGTTAAGAAAATATTATAAAACAAGAAATAAATGCTTCTAAAATCTAAAGTTCCCAATCTATGAATCTATTAAACTAATTTTATGATTTTAACACTAAACTACAAATTTAGTACCAAACTGTATAAAAATATTATGTAGTTTGAATGGGGTCTAGTTTTGTTTAACTTTTTTTTTTCTTGCATTTTAAAAAAGCAACCTAAATTTATTCAGGTAAATATTAGGTTATTTCTACAGAATTTTTTACAGAATTCTAATATTAGCCATAGCTTACAGGTATAGTCTTTATTATTTCAAATGTCTTCACCCTTATCAAACTTACAGCATGGCTTAAGTCATAAGGGACATTTAATTTAAATCAAAGTACAATACTTAAAATACATAATGCCAAAGGATCCAGTGGGGAAATTGTGTTCCTGAGAATTATATTATCATATCTATTTTTAAGTATTAGTACCATAAAGTTATAGTTCTATGCTAATAAGAGTAATTATGGCATCAATTTAGTAATAATACCTTAGCTAACAAGAGGTCAATCAAAATTACTTTAACAGAAATATATGCAGATGCTGGGCCATGGTTCTGGGTGTTCAGGATGCCATAACTGGGGAAGCTGAGTCAAACCTGCAGGTGAACCCAGATCCCTGATTCTCCCTGGGAGACCAGATGACACAGGGGAGATCTGATACTTCCCTGCCTATGTGGACTGCAAGTGGAGTAGCAGGAGCACAAGGGCCCCTGGAGAAAGGCTAGAACTTGGACTTCACCTTGGCCAGCATCTGCTTCTTGTGCTCATTGTCTTTCCTTAGCTCCTTGAGTTTTCTCTCAGTTGACACAACTGCCATCCAACAATCTTGAGCTCTTTTTTCATGGTCGCAGATCTTTCGATGGTAGGAATTAGTTCTCTTCAATTCTTTGCTCACGTCTTCGGCCATTTTCTTATACAGGTTGCAATTCTAATATGTAGATTTCATGTTTCTATACATGATGGGAAGTTTCTTCTCCATTTTCTAAGCAGTGAATTTCCTCTTCAAAGATTTTTTTTTTCTTTTTCCTGAAGTTGTGTTAAATGGTCTTCATGCACTTCAGGCAGAATTTGAAA
>NW_020839160.1:0-7016 GCF_003676395.1 Aethalodelphis obliquidens
TTTCAAATTCTGCCTGAAGTGCATGAAGACCATTTAACACAACTTCAGGAAAAAGAAAAAAAAAATCTTTGAAGAGGAAATTCACTGCTTAGAAAATGGAGAAGAAACTTCCCATCATGTATAGAAACATGAAATCTACATATTAGAATTGCAACCTGTATAAGAAAATGGCCGAAGACGTGAGCAAAGAATTGAAGAGAACTAATTCCTACCATCGAAAGATCTGCGACCATGAAAAAAGAGCTCAAGATTGTTGGATGGCAGTTGTGTCAACTGAGAGAAAACTCAAGGAGCTAAGGAAAGACAATGAGCACAAGAAGCAGATGCTGGCCAAGGTGAAGTCCAAGTTCTAGCCTTTCTCCAGGGGCCCTTGTGCTCCTGCTACTCCACTTGCAGTCCACATAGGCAGGGAAGTATCAGATCTCCCCTGTGTCATCTGGTCTCCCAGGGAGAATCAGGGATCTGGGTTCACCTGCAGGTTTGACTCAGCTTCCCCAGTTATGGCATCCTGAACACCCAGAACCATGGCCCAGCATCTGCATATATTTCTGTTAAAGTAATTTTGATTGACCTCTTGTTAGCTAAGGTATTATTACTAAATTGATGCCATAATTACTCTTATTAGCATAGAACTATAACTTTATGGTACTAATACTTAAAAATAGATATGATAATATAATTCTCAGGAACACAATTTCCCCACTGGATCCTTTGGCATTATGTATTTTAAGTATTGTACTTTGATTTAAATTAAATGTCCCTTATGACTTAAGCCATGCTGTAAGTTTGATAAGGGTGAAGACATTTGAAATAATAAAGACTATACCTGTAAGCTATGGCTAATATTAGAATTCTGTAAAAAATTCTGTAGAAATAACCTAATATTTACCTGAATAAATTTAGGTTGCTTTTTTAAAATGCAAGAAAAAAAAAAGTTAAACAAAACTAGACCCCATTCAAACTACATAATATTTTTATACAGTTTGGTACTAAATTTGTAGTTTAGTGTTAAAATCATAAAATTAGTTTAATAGATTCATAGATTGGGAACTTTAGATTTTAGAAGCATTTATTTCTTGTTTTATAATATTTTCTTAACCTTCATTATTTTATTTTAGATTCTGTTTGTTCCTTAACAGCTCTAAAATTTATCAGCCAAAATGAAAAACTTTTCTCTTGCAGGCAAACATACGCACACACACACAAACACAACCCTCCACAAGGCAGATACAAATCCCTCTCAGTTGTTTGTGAGTACTTGAAAATTGTAAAAATAGAGTTGCAAAGTTTACAAATGTTTTTAAATTAAAAAGTAAATGAATAGAAAAAAAACTTTGTGTGTATAATTTGTATTTAAAAAATAGATTCCTAAATCATTTACACAGGAAAAGGGAGTTTCCTGGTGATTGAAAAGAAATTCCAACTAGAAACACTTCATTCAAATGCTACAAATGAAGAGGCAGAGGTGAGTGTGGTTAAGAGCTGTGGTAGGGATGAGGGAAGGACAAAGGATGGGCAGCTCCCAGGTGCTAGCAATTAAACCCTGTTCCCACTTCTGTGCCTGGAGAGAGGAGAGGGAAGAGGTGTCATCAGAGCCCAGTGAGGGGCTGTCAGGGGAACAGGTAAACTGCCCCCACCCTCTGTCCTCCAGTCCACCCATTTCCTGCATGAGCAATGGGCAGCCTCCCAGAGGGCCTGAGTAGTTCATGCAGGGGAATCAGCCTTGGGCTAGAGCAGGCCAGGCACAAAACCCAAAAGAGAGTAACTAGCACACTTGACTCTCTGATCTAAAGAATATTTGTGTGTTTTATTGTCTTCATTTACATCCATATACTTAACAAATATCCGTGGAGCTTCTACAATGTCTACACCACTGCTCTAGAAGTTTGTAACACAGAGATGAAAAAAATCTCCAGACATGATGAGTCCTGTGGATCTCAGAAGTTACATTTTAGTGAGGAGTAAGGTCAGATAATAAAGAAGAAAGGAACAAAGGAAAATGTCTGCTCTGCAGACAATTCCAATAGGGGTGATGGGTAATTTGGGTTACACCCAAGAGGTGGTATTTATGTTGATATCTAACAATAAGAAGAGTTCCCTGGGAGGTCAGGGGCATGACATTATAGGCAGGGAAAAGAGGAAGTCTAAATTACCTGAGAACTGGGTTTCTGGGACAGTGGAAACTGAACTAAGTTGACAGAGAAGGGGGAAGGTGGACAGGGGACAAGCCCTACTGCAGAGGCTGGTCTTCAGTGCAGTGTAGGGACACCAGGTTTCAGACCTGGAGAGAGAGGGTAGATGGCTGAGGGCATGGTGTGATGTGCATTCTACATAGATCTGTCTGGCTGTGGAGAGGGTGGAATGTGGAGTGGGGGGAGTGAGTGCAGGCTTTAATGAGGTGCCTTACAGGGGTCTGAATGGAGCTCTGGGGGCTGGCACTGGGTTGCTTGTCACAGAGGTCCAAGATGAGGACAGATGGGGCTAAGTTTGGGTAGTTGTGGGGTCAGAACGACTGGAGAACGACTCTTAGAACTTTTCTAATAACCCTGTGTGGTAGAGGGCACCAAGTAAATCATAGTAAATTCTCTGCAGGAGAAAAATCACCAAGGCATAAATGCACTACATTCAGTTAAATCCTGATTTCTGAGGAGAAGCATGTAGAGCAGGCATGTTCATTTGCACTACATGTGGTGTCTGCCATTCCTCAAGGCTCAGGTGATCAGGTGGTCTGATCTCCCAGGTGCTCTCACAACAGGGACTCCATGGACAGGTTCAGGAGGCGCATGATGCAGGGTAGGATTTCCAAGTGTGATTCATTAAGGTGAGCCCATATAATGCTCGAGATGGGCCCATTGTTCGAGGTGAGCCCATATAATGCTCAAGGTGAGCCTATTGTTCGAGGTGAGCCCATATGATGCTTGAGGTGAGCCCATATAATGCTCCTCTTGCTGATACCAAAATGAATCTTAATTTTGCTCCACTGCAGTTCACAACAGTGGAAGAGAGAGACTCATGAGCGAGAAGTGATGATGAATGTGGCCTGCACACTCATTGATGGTGCCATGCCAGTCTCTAACTGTCCCTGTAGCAGGCTGGGTGTGCGGTGGGAGGTCAGGGTTCTCTGGAGAACATGGTCCTTGAGCTGAATAGTGAAGGATGAGTAGGAGTTATCTACAGTCTTTTTACACTTTAAAGGGCATATCAGTCACTTGGAGATCTTGTTGCAAAGCAGATCCTGATTCATCAGTCTTGGCTGGGCGGGGGGCTCTGTCCCCTGCATTGCTCCCAGGTGATGTCAATGTTTGACCAGAAATAGAAGAGCAAGAATCTTTAGATGATTATGAGGTAGGAGTGTGGGAAAGATAAAAGGGGTAGTGGCATTTCTGGCCAAGATTTAGCTCAGGCACAGACAGGAAGACTAGCCTGGTGCAGCTGATGTATATGTAACATGCAGGCATGCTCTTCCCAGTTTTCCTCCCAGAAATTTTATCTACCACAGATTAATACTGTCCTGAATACATAGCCAGTTCCAGAGGAGGGCAATGAACCACAGACTTATTGTTGTCCTTTGGGAAGCCAACTATGGGTGACCCAATTTCCTCCAGAATCCCCTGTGTCAGTACATAGCCCATGTCTATATAATTGCTTGCCGAGTCCAGGAGCCTAAGGACACCTCCTGAATTGTCCTTTGTTCCTCAACCCTACATCCAATCCATCATTCCTTTGAACTTCCTCTGTTTTCTCTCATTCTCATCTACCAGACTCCAGTACAAACCACAAGTCTTGCTTCCCTGGATCACTGTCAGTCTAGTGACTGTCCCTCTTACTGGGCCCCGCTTCACCATGCTTCCTCCTGTCCATCTCCTGCCAGCAGTCACACAAGACTCTTTATTCCTTGAGATGATTGATGCAAGAATGAAGCCATACACTGATAAGCGGGGAATGAAGGTGGAACTAACCCCTGTCTTCAGCGCCACATCTCCTGGCTCTGGCTCACAAAGCAAGGGTGAGCATCATGCTCGTGTGTCCTACACAATTGTGAGGGTGCTTGGGTTGTGCCCACATATTATTGATAGCTCACATTTTCATTCATAAAACTGCTCAAGTTATAACAAATTATATGATCACAAAATTAATGGCTCACTTGAGTTCAAACTCTTCCAAAGAGAACTGTTGTTCCTGGTGAATTTAAGGTTCTTGCTTTCTGGTGAAAGAATTTGGAGACAAAGTGATAGGTAAGAAGTGGATTTATTTAGAGAGAAACACACTGTATAGACAGAGTGTGGACCATCTCAGAATGCAAAAGAGCTTCGAAATCTGGCGTGGTTAGTTTTTATGGGCTGGGTAATTTCATAGGCTGTTGAGTGGGAGGATTATTCCAATTATTTTGGGGAAGGGGCAGGGATTTCCAGGAATTCGGCCACAGCCCACTTTTTGACCTTTTATGGTTGGCCTCAGAACTGTCATGGTGCTGGTGGTGTGTCATTTAGCGTATTAATATATTACAATGAGTGTATAACGAGACACAAGGTCTACTGGAAGTTGACTCTTCCGCCATCCTGAACCCAGTTGGTTCTAACCAGTTTTTGTCATGTCCTATGATATCATTCTTTTAAAGCTTGTGCCCTGCCACCTTCCCTGCTGTTTCACTATGACATTTTAAAAAACATGTATATCCTGAGAAAGTTAGACAACATGATCTAATAGAAACTTAACTGTAGCCATGGATGGTCAAAGAAACACCACAGTTTTGCCAATTCAACCAATGCAGTGACATCATATTTTTGTTAAGACAATTCTACATTCATGAAATCCAAATATAAGTAATCTTCATTTTGAGAAAGTCCCAATAAAAACTGAGTGATGCGTGGTATAGACTTAACACCGAGTATGCTTGGGTTAAAGTTAAGGCCTCTCCAATCAACTGAAGAGTCAACTGCTCCCCAAATAACTCTTTTACATTGTAATAACTGTAACTTGGCTACTTTTATCCACTTTGTCACTGATTGCTTAACTCTGATGGGCCACCTCCTGAATCCTTATAATCATCTATAGGAAATGCCATTGAGTAACACTGACTTGTCATGGTTCATTGACGGGTCTTATTTAAAAGGTGACAGTAGCAAGTATTATGTGGGGAGTGCAATTGTAACTCCTTTTGGTGTTGTTGAGGTGGGATGTTTACCTATAGCTACTTCAGTCCAACACACTGAATTACACACTCTTACATGGGCATGTACTTTAGCCAAGGAAAAAAAAAAGTGCCATTGTTTGTACTGATAGTAGATATGCTTTCAGGCTAGCTCATTATTTTAGAATGCTGTGCATGCAACATGGCTTCCTTACTTCCAGGGGAAATAAAATTAAAAATGGCCACAATGTTTAGAAATTGTTAGATGAAAAACTTTTGCCTGCTGCTTTAGCTGTTATTAAGAGCGTGGGGCTTTCTAAACTTGAATCTCTGGAAGCTCAGGGAAATCATTTTGCTGATATTTCTGCAAGAAATGCTGCCTTTTAAGGGACAAACAGCATCCTTTGACCAACTTTAAAGGGACCAACAGCAGTGTTTGACCAACTCTGTCAAAAGGGAGATTTCCCCAAATGATAATTCAGAAAAACTGGCTACAGAATCCCAATGATTGGTCTCAAAAAATGAAAAACAAGAATAAAAATTCAAAAATTGTTGGTTTGATAAAAAGAGACATCTCTTGTTTGGACAAAATAACAGCCCAGTCTTATCGGAGACTCCAAATTTCCCACTCCTAATCACTGTGTATGCATTAAATCATAGGTCTACTGACAAAATGATAGTCATCATGAATCAATATTGGTGGGAAAACATTAACATGGCCACACAAAGTGCTTACCTCACTTGTCAAGACTTCAGGCAGGGAAGCCTATTCACACTGCTCCTAGACATTTTAAACTGCCTATTTGACCATTCAAGTTCTGGCACATGGATTTCCTACAATTTCCTCCTTCTAATAGGTATAAATGTTTTACTTATGGTCTTTGTGTTTTCACAGTGAACTGAAGCCTCTCCTTGCAGACAAGCTACTGCCTCTCATTTGGCTAAAGTTCTTTGGAAAGATTATTCTTACCTGGGGAACTCCTCTAGAACTTTATAGTGATTGAGAGATCCACTTTCTGACCAGGTGCTTAGATGACTTTATGCTGTTTGGTGGGTTTTGTAATACTTTCAGTGTACTTACCACCCTTAAATCCTCTGAATTAGTGGAAAGCATTAAAGTCATTATTAAGACTAAATTGGCAAAATTTGTAGAAACCCTCCAAATTCCTTGGACAAAAGCATTACTATTGGTCTTTCTAAATCTCATAACCATCCCTTTTATAACTCATAAACTTTCAGCCTTTGACAGAGGTCACCCAATGCACTTATTTCTTGCTTCTTTTGACCCACACCTGATAAAATGAGAAATTTTCCACTATTGGAAAGGCCTAATGCCTTCTATTAAAAATACCAATTCTTTGATACAGCAATCTTTTCATAGTGTGCCTATGGGAGATGAAGACATTAAGCATCATAATTGCAACCTGCAGATTTTGTCTAGTGGAAAAAAAAACACCTCTAGAAGAACCCTCTTCAATCACGTTGGACAGTCTCCTAACAGGTACTGCTAACCAACCCTTGTGCCACCAAACATGAAGGAATAGACTCTTCAATTCATGTGGTAAGCCTAAAGAAAGCACTAAACCCTGACTTGACCTGAAAGTAAAGTTTTTACAGAATTGAGGCAGGCAATATTTAATGAACAATCTTTCCCAAGATATCTGAACTAGGTTTGTTTAAAGGATTTTGCCAAAACTTTGATGATGACATAATGCTTCAGATGATTAATGTTTATGATGTGATAACATATGGACTTAGAGACAAAGTACCTAAGACTTCACTCTCTTACCCCTCCTAAAGAAAGTTATTTACTAAATTAACGGACATGCATGAAGTCAATAGCATACACACACACACACACACACACACACACACACACACACAC
>NW_020839161.1:0-7012 GCF_003676395.1 Aethalodelphis obliquidens
AGCTGCCTGATTGGTCTTTGACAGACACCTTTTTTACATTTTGTTATCTCCCTCCTTCTCGGAAGGGGGCCGGACATCCTGGAAATTTACCCATTGTCTAAGAAGCCCCTACTGTCTGGAGAGTTCTTAATCATTAGCTGGAACAATGTCCCTCGAGTCCCACATTCCCCCCTTTTTCTTGTGACTATTGATTCCAATCATGGAATCTCAACCTTCTGTTCGTAAACTTTGGTACTGTTGTCTTAACATTAGAACTTGTACAGTACTGATACGTTCTCTAATAAATGTTATCAAGCGATTTAGAATACATGGTCCAAAAGTTAAAATCAATAATAAAACAATAAGAGGTCCCAACAGAGTAGAGATTAAGGTGGTAAACCAGGGGGACTTATCAAACCATGATTGAAACCATCCTTTTTCGTTCTCTCTCTCCCTTTGCCTTTTATCTAAGCGTTCCCTTAGTTTATCCATGGTTTTGGTAATGGTTCCTGAATGATCAATATAAAAGCAACATTCTTCTTTTAGAGCGGCGCATAATCCCCCTTCCTTAAGAAACAGCAAATCTAGGCCTCTTCTATTCTGCAACACCATTTCTGAAAGTGAGGTGAGTGATTCCTTTAGTTGAGTTATGGAACTTTCTAATGCTCGAAGGTCGATGTCTACAGCCTGTCTTAAACTTGCATAATACTGGGGTTGTTGTATGAGGGCTGTGGTTCCTGTTCCTATCCCGGCAGATATTTCTAGTCCTAGAAGGACAGCCAATGTGAGGGTTACAGGTTCTCTTTTGTTTTTTGTTTTTCTTACATATTCATCTAAAAAGGATGAGTCTGAATGGTAGATAAGTCTAGGGACTAATTGCACTAACACACAAAAGTCAGCTGAGGTATTAAGAACCTCTAAAGAGACACAAGGGGTGAGCCCCGTGTTACATGCCCACCATCCATCTTGAGGAGGTACAAGATATCCTGAGCCTGAAGGGAGGCTAAAATCATGACAAAGGTGTCTATGGGACTGGGGAGGTGTTCCTATACAAGTACCATTTCCAGAAACCGAGGACAGGGTTAATTTACTGGTCCCTTCTTGTTTCCATCGACATTGGTCTGAGGAGGTAGAATTAGTATAGTTGGAGCTATATCCTATAGCATCATAATAAGGGGGAGGGGCAGCATAGCAAAGCCAACATGATTTTGTAGCCTCTGGGTTTGTAGCATTGAGAACCGTAAAGGCTGCCTGCACCAAAGAAAGCATCCTATCCCGAGGAGTCCCAGGCTTAACTGTGGGTTCTTTGGATCCAGAGGTTTCATTAGTCTCATTCTTTGTTGATGTAGTTGAAGGGGCCGGGGGAAGCAAAGGGGGGCCAAGTACGGGATTTGGGCCTATTGATATAGGAGCAGGAGTCTCAATCTTTAGCTTAAAGGTCATTAATATTCCTAAATCATATCCCCTCATGTAAAATCTAACGCCCCAAGAATGACCATTTATCCATTTTTCATCTCTTTTTCCGGGATTACTAAAGGAAATTTTAAGGGGATGACACCATCCTGAACATTTACTCCGGTGTCCGGTATCCTCATTATGAGAATAATTAGCCGTTACAGTAATAAAATCCCAAGTTGAGGTGGGTTTCCAATTAGTATCCCCGGTAGTTTCACATCCCCAGCTTTTGCAATAAAAGTTTTCAGTTCCACCACATTTATAATTCAGAGATCAAGGGCGGTGGAACCCGGGGCATACGTAGAAAGTGAGGATACCAAGCATCATTCTTTTGCCTGCATTTTTGCAACCCGGCCCAAACCAATCAGTTTCCGAAACTTTGGAAGGGGCAGTGTTCATATCATGAGAATCTTCTGTATCCCAATAAGGTGCTCCTATAGCCAATTTACAAACATCAGGAAAAAGATCTGGCCACCAGGTCCAGGGGGGTGCAGTATGACTAATGGACCAGGTTACATCTCCAGTCTGAGAAATTACCTGCCAAGTTAAACGTTGGGGGAGGTGAGGGCTAAAATCACTTACAGTCAATAAAGGCAGTAAAACCAAAATTATAAGTCCTAGGTTTGTAGAAGCTTGAGTTTGAGCGGGTTGTCGGTTCTTTGGGCCCGACATCCTGATGATGCCGTCGCTGGTGCAGCCTTCACATGTGAAGCATGGATCCAGGCAGCGATGCCGTCCACTTTTATGGCCGTTGGGGTGGTGAGGAGGACGGTGTATGGTCCTTTCCATCGAGGTTCCAACGTCTGGGTTCGATGCCGACGGACGTATACGGAGTCTCCGACTTGGAAAGGATGAGTTTCTCCCGGTGTTCCCGGTTGGTAGGCCTCGGCGTTTTTGGGACCATATTTCTTTCTGGACCAATTGGAGTCCCAGTAGCCTAGCATATAAGTCAGTGTTATTTTGACAATCAGGTTTTATTTCTTTTCCTAAAGTGAGGAGGGGAGGTGGGGCACCATATAATATTTCAAAAGGAGTAAGATGGTATCGGGAAGATGTATTTCTAACCCGGAATAGGGCCAAAGGAAGGAGCACCGTCCAATCGGTACCGCCAGTCTCCAAGGACAATTTAGTTAGGGTCTCTTTTAGAGTCCTATTCATTCTTTCTACCTGACCTGAACTTTGGGGTCTATAGGCACAATGTAATTTCCAATCAGTCCCCAAATATCTGGCCACATCCTGACTTACCTGGGCGACGAAGGCTGGACCATTATCAGACCCTATTACCTTTGGTGCTCCAAATCGAGGAAAAATTTCTTCTAAAATCTTCTTGGCTACTACAGCAGCTGTTTCTTTCTTTGTTGGGAAAGCCTCTATCCATCCTGAAAAAGTGTCTACAAAAACTAAAAGGTATTTATTACCGTACCTTCCAGGACGCACTTCGGTAAAGTCCACTTCCCAGTAAGTTCCTGGGCGGTCCCCCCTGAGTCTCTTTCCAGTTTCAAGTTTCCCTTTGTGAGCATTTACCTGTTGACATGGGACGCATTCCAGCACAATTTGTTCAGCTAATTTTGTCATTCCAGGGGTTTCGTACCCGGCTTTTTGTAACAAGGCTACCATCTTTTTAGTCCCCAAATGTGTCCATCTGTGCATCTGTTGTAACATGGATTCTGCTTGCTGAGGGGACAAAGTTCCTTTTGTTGTGGCCGGGATGATTTTTTTTATCGCGGCCTGGTTTTTCAGGAACTTTATCTGACAGTCCTAAAATGACTTCTCCCGATGCTATTTCTCGGGCCACTTGGTCAGCCATATTATTTTCCCTAATTATTGGGGTATTTTCTTTTTGATGTCCAGGGCAGTGGATGATACTGCCCGTTGTTCCTTATCGCCCCAAACGAAAGGAGTGCTGTTTTTGGTTAGGGGGTACAATGGGGCCGCCAGCTCAGCAAACCCTGGAATCCATAGTCTACAGAATCCGGCCATCCCCCCAAATTTTCTAACCTGCCTGGCGTTTTTGGGAGCCGGAATTTGGGCCACCGTATCCTTTCTGCTCTCCGTGAGCCCTCTTTGCCCCCCTTTTAATAGATACCCCAGGTAACTGACCTGTTGTTGGCATATTTGTGCTTTCTTGGCTGAGGCTCTATATCCCAGGGTTCCAAGTTCCGTTAACAGTTTTTCAGTACCCTTGATACAATCTTCTTGGGTCTCAGCAGCTAATAAAATATCATCAACGTATTGGAGTAATGTTACCTGGGGATTTGATTCTCTATATAATGCCAAATCCTGATGGAGGGCTTCATCAAAGATGGTCGGGGAGTTCTTAAATCCCTGAGGTAGCCGTGTCCATGTCAGCTGACCAGACATTCCCGATGTTGGATCTTTCCATTCGAAGGCAAAGTAGGGTTGGCTCAGGGGAGAGAGTCTTAAACAAAAAAAGGCATCTTTAAGGTCCAAAACAGTATACCACGTATGTTGAGGTGGAAGAGTGCTCAGGAGGTTGTAAGGGTTTGGAACTGTGGGGTGGAGGTCTGCCACCCGTTTGTTTACCTCTCGTAGATCCTGCACCGGCCGATAATCATTTGTTCCTGGTTTCTTTACCGGCAGGAGAGGGGTGTTCCATGCTGATTGACATCTTATTAAGATGCCCAAGTCTAGTAGCCTCTGTATATGGGGACGGATACCGTCTTTGGCTTCTCTACTCATGGGGTATTGACGGACCGTTATTGGGGTGGCAGTTGCCTTGAGTTCCACTAGCACCGGGGGCCGATTTTTGGCCATCCCCATTCCGGCAGTTTCTGCCCAGGCTTGAGGGAACCGAGTTACCCAATCTGTAACATTAACTCGTGAGGATGAAGGCTGCTCGTATAATTTATATTCATCTTCTAATTTCATAGTCAATATTTGAAGTAACCTTCCTTTATTATCAGTTATGGTGGGACCTTCTGGCTGAAAGTGGATTTGAGCCCCTACTTTGGAGAGTAAATCTTTTCCCAGCAAAGGATAGGGGCATTCCGGAATAATCAAAAATGAATGGGTTACTCGTCCAATCCCAAGATCTACTGTCCTTCGTGTGGTCCATGAATATTGTTTATTCCCAGTGGCTCCTTGTACCCATGACCTTTTAGCTGAGATAGGACCTTTTGAGTGGAGAAGGACGGAGTGCTGGGCTCCGGTATCCACCAAAAATTGAACAGGTTCCCCCTCCACTTTAAGAGTTACCCGGGGCTCGGGGAGAGGGTTCGAGCCCTGACTTTCCTAGTCTTCTTCTTCCAATGTTAAGATCTTGTTTCTGGTTGGCCTTCCTCCATTCTTTTTCTTAGGGCATTCTCTCGCCCAATGTCCTTTTTCTTTACAGTAGGCACATTGGTCCTTGTCTAATGGCCGCCTTCTGTCTGCCGTTCGCCCTTCCTGCCCATTTCTATCCCCTATATTTCTTCCTCCAACCACAGTGGCCAGTATCTTACTTAAATTTCTCTCTTGTCTCTTATCTCGTCTTCTTTCACGGGCTGCCTGCTCTTTCTGCTTGCTTTTTTCCTTCTCTTCCTCTGTTTTTTTTTTTGTTATATACTTTATCTGCCTCTTTTACTAACTCCTGAAGCGAAAATCCCTGCAAGCCATCTAGCCTCTGTAATTTCTTCTTAATATCAGGGGCCGCTTGATCTACGAAAGCCACTGCTATAGTAGCCCTATGTTCCTCCGAAGTTGGATCATAAGGGGTAAAGCTTCTAAAGGCTTCCATTAAACGTTCCAGGAACACACTTGGAGATTCCTGGGGCCCCTGAGTGACTTCCCTTACCTTAGCCAAATTAGTGGGCCGTCTGGCCGCTCCATGGAGACCCGCCACCAGAGCCTGGCGATACGTTTTCAGGCGCTCCCTACCTTCCGGGGCATTGAAATCCCAGTTTGGCCTGACGAGTGGGAAACCAGCATCAATCTCGTTAGGCAGCTGGGTAGGTTGCCCATTGGCGCCTAATACATTTTTTCTGGCTTCTAAAAGAACCCGTTGCCTCTCCTCAGTCGTTAGGAGAGTCTGGAGCAGCTGCTGACAATCATCTCATGTGGGCTGGTGGGAGAAAACAAGAGATTTTATTAAAGCGGTAAGGGCCTGTGGATTTTCGGAAAAAGTTGGGTTATGCATTTTCCAATTATAAAGATCTGCAGAGGAAAAGGGCCAATATTGGAGAGATCTATTCCCTTGGCCGTCGGGGGGGCCATACTCTCTAAGAGGTAGGGCAGTGGAGTCCGGGGAGATAGCCCTCCGGCTCCTAGTGCCCGCTGAGGGACCCTTTCTTCTTCCATCATGGATGGTTCCCTTGGTGCCGAGGGCAGTGGAGCTGGGGGTCCTCTAGGTGGTAGGGGATTTGGGGCCGGAGGATAAGGGGGTGGGGAATCCAAAAGAAGCAAATCGGACTGCGGGTCAGGATAAATCGCCTTCGGTGGATCCGGGGCGTCGGGTAGCTTCTCCGTGTTGGGGTTTTTCTTTAAGGCTAATATCTCCGACGCTGCTGATGTGTGCGCGGACGTACCTGTTGAGGAAACAAAGGGCCGGACCCACGGAGGTGGGGAGAGAATTAAATCTTCCCAGACCAAGACATATGGTACTTGGTCTGGGTGTCCGTGGGGATCTATATTAAATATCTTAGACTTCAGCAGCTTAATCTTGTCTAATAAAAAGGATCCTTCGGGGGGCCATCCTATCTGAAATGTTGGCCATTCAGAGGCACACAAAGTCTGCCACTTTCCTTTCTTTACTTCTACCGAAAAATTATGGGCTCTGGCCCGAACTTCGGTCCAATGGCTTAGGGTAAGGGAAAGAGGAGTCGTCATAGTTTGTCCCATTGTCGTCCGTCAGAGAAGAAGAATAGACCACAATACAGAAACAGTTAAAACTCCACGAAACACATATACGCATGGGCCACCGCGAGCTCGCTTCAAAACCGAAACTTCTTCAGATGGCAGTTATCACCAAGGGAACTGCCGAAACCGAGTGAAGGGGAGACAGAGTTTGCCTCTCCTTCCAGATGAGCCACCAGGGCGTCCCCTAGGGCTCATGGACGCCGGCTATTAGCACGTCTGCCTAGCCAGAGGTCCGATACAGATTCCATAATAAGCCGATTCTTACGGCTTTCCTCCGATAATGGCCCACAAAGAACAAGGGACAAACAGATAATCAAGCTCGAGCTTACCTGGTACCTCCAACTCCCGATGTTCTTGTGCTCCGGGGCGAGTGGAATCCCGGACGAGCCCCCAAATGTTAGACCTTCGCGGTCTCCTAGGAGTTTCGACTCGCCCAGGAAACAACAAGAGTCGGAAGCCGATGCAAAACGCAAGAGGTTTATTGAAGGCCGGTGCACCGGGGTTCCTTGGTCCTCACGCAGGAGGTCGAAGAAGGAACCCTTTTGGGCGCGAATATGTCAGTTTTATAGGTTCCCACTTCCCCGTATGTAAATTATAGATTTGGTTGTGTTCTCCTGCTGATTGGTCCCGGCTTAGGCTCGGACCAGAGAGGGAACTTGTCCCCAGCTGCCTGATTGGTCTTTGACAGACACCTTTTTTACATTTTGTTATCTCCCTCCTTCTC
>NW_020839162.1:0-7007 GCF_003676395.1 Aethalodelphis obliquidens
AGCTGCCTGATTGGTCTTTGACAGACACCTTTTTTACATTTTGTTATCTCCCTCCTTCTCGGAAGGGGGCCGGACATCCTGGAAATTTACCCATTGTCTAAGAAGCCCCTACTGTCTGGAGAGTTCTTAATCATTAGCTGGAACAATGTCCCTCGAGTCCCACATTCCCCCCTTTTTCTTGTGACTATTGATTCCAATCATGGAATCTCAACCTTCTGTTCGTAAACTTTGGTACTGTTGTCTTAACATTAGAACTTGTACAGTACTGATACGTTCTCTAATAAATGCTATCAAGCGATTTAGAACACATGGTCCAAAAGTTAAAATCAACAATAAAACAATAAGAGGTCCCAACAGAGTAGAGATTAAGGTGGTAAACCAGGGGGACTTATCAAACCATGATTGAAACCATCCTTTTTCGTTCTCTCTCTCCCTTTGCCTTTTATCTAAGGGTTCCCTTAGTTTATCCATGGTTTTGGTAATGGTTCCTGAATGATCAATATAAAAGCAACATTTTTCTTTTAGAGCGGCGCATAATCCCCCTTCCTTAAGAAACAGCAAATCTAGGCCTCTTCTATTCTGCAACACCATTTCTGAAAGTGAGGTGAGTGATTCCTTTAGTTGAGTTATGGAACTTTCTAATGCTCGAAGGTCGATGTCTACAGCCTGTCTTAAACTTGCATAATACTGGGGTTGTTGTATGAGGGCTGTGGTTCCTGTTCCTATACCGGCAGATATTTTTAGTCCTAGAAGGACAGCCAATGTGAGGGTTACAGGTTCTCTTTTGTTTTTTGTTTTTCTTACATATTCATCTAAAAAGGATGAGTCTGAATGGTAGATAAGTCTAGGGACTAATTGCACTAACACACAAAAGTCAGCTGAGGTATTAAGAACCTCTAAAGAGACACAAGGGGTGAGCCCCGTGTTACATGCCCACCATCCATCTTGAGGAGGTACAAGATATCCTGAGCCTGAAGGGAGGCTAAAATCATGACAAAGGTGTCTATGGGACTGGGGAGGTGTTCCTATACAAGTACCATTTCCAGAAACCGAGGACAGGGTTAATTTACTGGTCCCTTGCTTCCATCGACATTGGTCTGAGGAGGTAGAATTAGTATAGTTGGAGCTATATCCTATAGCATCATAATAAGGGGGAGGGGCAGCATAGCAAAGCCAACATGATTTTGTAGCCTCTGGGTTTGTAGCATTGAGAACCGTAAAGGCTGCCTGCACCAAAGAAAGCATCCTATCCCGAGGAGTCCCAGGCTTAACTGTGGGTTCTTTGGATCCAGAGGTTTCATTAGTCTCATTCTTTGTTGATGTAGTTGAAGGGGCCGGGGGAAGCAAAGGGGGGCCAAGTACGGGATTTGGGCCTATTGATATAGGAGCAGGAGTCTCAATCTTTAGCTTAAAGGTCATTAATATTCCTAAATCATATTCCCTCATGTAAAATCTAACGCCCCAAGAATGACCATTTATCCATTTTTTATCTCTTTTTCCGGGATTACTAAAGGAAATTTTAAGGGGATGACACCATCCTGAACATTTACTCCGGTGTCCGGTATCCTCATTATGAGAATAACTAGCCGTTACAGTAATAAAATCCCAAGTTGAGGTGGGTTTTCAATTAGTATCCCCGGTAGTTTCACATCCCCAGCTTTTGCAATAAAAGTTTTCAGTTCCACCACATTTATAATTCAGAGATCAAGGGCGGTGGAACCCGGGGCATACGTAGAAAGTGAGGATACCAAGCATCATTCTTTTGCCTGCATTTTTGCAACCCAGCCCAAACCAATCAGTTTCCGAAACTTTGGAAGGGGCAGTGTTCATATCATGAGAATCTTCTGTATCCCAATAAGGTGCTCCTATAGCCAATTTACAAACATCAGGAAAAAGATCTGGCCACCAGGTCCAGGGGGGTGCAGTATGACTAATGGACCAGGTTACATCTCCAGTCTGAGAAATTACCTGCCAAGTTAAACGTTGGGGGAGGTGAGGGCTAAAATCACTTACAGTCAATAAAGGCAGTAAAACCAAAATTATAAGTCCTAGGTTCGTAGAAGCTTGAGTTTGAGCGGGTTGTCGGTTCTTTGGGCCCGCCATCCTGATGATGCCGTCGCTGGTGCAGCCTTCACATGTGAAGCATGGATCCAGGCAGCGATGCCATCCACTTTTATGGCCGTTGGGGTGGTGAGGAGGACGGTGTATGGTCCTTTCCATCGAGGTTCCAACGTCTGGGTTCGATGCCGACGGACGTATACGGAGTCTCCGACTTGGAAAGGATGAGTTTCTCCCGGTGTTCCCGGTTGGTAGGCCTCAGCGAGTTGGGACCATATTTCTTTCTGGACCAATTGGAGTCCCAGTAGCCTAGCATGTAAGTCAGTGTTATTTTGACAATCAGGTTTTATTTCTTTTCCTAAAGTGAGGAGGGGAGGCGGGGCACCATATAATATTTCAAAAGGAGTAAGATGGTATCGGGAAGGTGTATTTCTAACCCGGAATAGGGCCAAAGGAAGGAGCACCGTCCAATCGGTACCGCCAGTCTCCAAGGACAATTTAGTTAGGGTCTCTTTTAGAGTCCTATTCATTCTTTCTACCTGACCTGAACTTTGGGGTCTATAGGCACAATGTAATTTCCAATCAGTCCCCAAATATCTGGCCACATCCTAACTTACCTGGGCGACGAAGGCTGGACCATTATCAGACCCTATTACCTTTGGTGCTCCAAATCGAGGAAAAATTTCTTCTAAAATCTTCTTGGCTACTACAGCAGCTGTTTCTTTCTTTGTTGGGAAAGCCTCTATCCATCCTGAAAAAGTGTCTACAAAAACTAAAAGGTATTTATTACCGTACCTTCCAGGACTCACTTCGGTAAAGTCCACTTCCCAGTAAGTTCCTGGGCGGTCCCCCCTGAGTCTCTTTCCAGTTTCAAGTTTCCCTTTGTGAGCATTTACCTGTTGACATGGGACGCATTCCTGCACAATTTGTTCAGCTAATTTTGTCATTCCAGGGGTTTCGTACCCGGCTTTTTGTAACAAGGCTACCATCTTTTTAGTCCCCAAATGTGTCCATCTGTGCATCTGTTGTAACATGGATTCTGCTTGCTGAGGGGACAAAGTTCCTTTTGTTGTGGCCGGGATGATTTCTTCATCGCGGCCTGGTTTTTCAGGAACTTTATCTGACAGTCTTAAAATGACTTCTCCCGATGCTATTTCTCAGGCCACTTGGTCAGCCATATTATTTCCCCTAATTATTGGGGTATTTCCTTTTTGATGTCCAGGGCAGTGGATGATACTGCCCGTTGTTCCTTATCGCCCCAAACGAAAGGAGTGCTGTTTTTGGTTAGGGGGTACAATGGGGCCGCCAGCTCAGCAAACCCTGGAATCCATAGTCTACAGAATCCGGCCGTCCCCCCAAATTTTCTAACCTGCCTGGCGTTTTTGGGAGCCGGAATTTGGGCCACCGTATCCTTTCTGCTCTCCGTGAGCCCTCTTTGCCCCCCTTTTAATAGATACCCCAGGTAACTGACCTGTTGTTGGCATATTTGTGCTTTCTTGGCTGAGGCTCTATATCCCAGGGTTCCAAGTTCCGTTAACAGTTTTTCAGTACCCTTGATACAATCTTCTTGGGTCTCAGCAGCTAATAAAATATCATCAACGTATTGGAGTAATGTTACCTGGGGATTTGATTCTCTATATAATGCCAAATCCTGATGGAGGGCTTCATCAAAGATGGTCGGGGATTTCTTAAATCCCTGAGGTAGCCGTGTCCATGTCAGCTGACCAGACATTCCCGATGTTGGATCTTTCCATTCGAAGGCAAAGTAGGGTTGGCTCAGGGGAGAGAGTCTTAAACAAAAAAAAGGCATCTTTAAGGTCCAAAACAGTATACCACGTATGTTGAGGTGGAAGAGTGCTCAGGAGGTTGTAAGGGTTTGGAACTGTGGGGTGGAGGTCTGCCACCCGTTTGTTTACCTCTCGTAGATCCTGCACCGGCCGATAATTATTTGTTCCTGGTTTCTTTACCGGCAGGAGAGGGGTGTTCCATGCTGATTGACATCTTATTAAGATGCCCAAGTCTAGTAGCCTCTGTATATGGGGACGGATACCGTCTTTGGCTTCTCTACTCATGGGGTATTGACGGACCGTTATTGGGGTGGCAGTTGCCTTGAGTTCCACTAGCACCGGGGGCCGATTTTTTGGCCATCCCCATACCGGCAGTTTCTGCCCAGGCTTGAGGGAACCGAGTTACCCAATCTGTAACATTAACTCGTGAGGATGAAGGCTGCTCGTATAATTTATATTCATCTTCTAATTTCATAGTCAATATTTGAAGTAACCTTCCTTTATTATCAGTTATGGTGGGACCTTCTGGCTGAAAGTGGATTTGAGCCCCTACTTTGGAGAGTAAATCTCTTCCCAGCAAAGGATAGGGGCATTCCGGAATAATCAAAAATGAATGGGTTACTCGTCCAATCCCAAGATCTACTGTCCTTCGTGTGGTCCATGAATATTGTTTATTCCCAGTGGCTCCTTGTACCCATGACCTTTTAGCTGAGATAGGACCTTTTGAGTGGAGAAGGACGGAGTGCTGGGCTCCGGTATCCACCAAAAATTGAACAGGTTCCCCCTCCACTTTAAGAGTTACCCGGGGCTCGGGGAGAGGGTTCGAGCCCTGACTTTCCTAGTCTTCTTCTTCCAATGTTAAGATCTTGTTTCTGGTTGGCCTTCCTCCATTCTTTTTCTTAGGGCATTCTCTTGCCCAATGTCCTTTTTCTTTACAGTAGGCACATTGGTCCTTGTCTAATGGCCGCCTTCTGTCTGCCGTTCGCCCTTCCTGCCCATTTCTATCCCCTATATTTCTTCCTCCAACCACAGTGGCCAGTATCTTACTTACATTCCTCTCTTGTCTCTTATCTCGTCTTCTTTCACGGGCTGCCTGCTCTTTCTGCTTGCTTTCTTCCTTCTCTTCCTCTGTTTCTCTTTTGTTATATACTTTATCTGCCTCTTTTACTAACTCCTGAAGCGAAAATCCCTGCAAGCCATCTAGCCTCTGTAATTTCTCCTTAATATCAGGGGCCGCTTGATCTATGAAAGCCATTGCTATAGTAGCCCTATGTTCCTCCGAAGTTGGATCATAAGGGGTAAAGCGTCTAAAGGCTTCCATTAAACGTTCCAGGAACACAGTTGGAGATTCCTGGGGCCCCTGAGTGACTTCCCTTACCTTAGCCAAATTAGTGGGCCGTCTGGCCGCTCCATGGAGACCCGCCACCAGAGCCTGGCGATACGTTTTCAGGCGCTCCCTACCTTCCGGGGCATTGAAATCCCAGTTTGGCCTGACGAGTGGGAAACCAGCATCAATCTCGTTAGGCAGCTGGGTAGGTTGCCCATTGGCGCCTAATACATTTTTTCTGGCTTCTAAAAGAACCTGTTGCCTCTCCTCAGTCGTTAGGAGAGTCTGGAGCAGCTGCTGACAATCATCTCATGTGGGCTGGTGGGAGAAAACAAGAGATTTTATTAAAGCGGTAAGGGCCTGTGGATTTTCGGAAAAAGTTGGGTTATGCATTTTCCAATTATAAAGATCTGCAGAGGAAAAGGGCCAATATTGGAGAGGTCTATTCCCTTGGCCGTCGGGGGGGCCATACTCTCTAAGAGGTAGGGCAGTGGAGTCCGGGGAGATAGCCCTCCGGCTCCTAGTGCCCGCTGAGGGACCCTTTCTTCTTCCATCATGGATGGTTCCCTTGGTGCCGAGGGCAGTGGAGCTGGGGGTCCTCTAGGTGGTAGGGGATTTGGGGCCGGAGGATAAGGGGGTGGGGAATCCAAAAGAAGCAAATCGGACTGCGGGTCAGGATAAATCGCCTTCGGTGGATCCGGGGCGTCGGGTAGCTTCTCCGTGTTGGGGTTTTTCTTTAAGGATAATATCTCCGACGCTGCTGATGTGTGCGCGGACGTACCTGTTGAGGAAACAAAGGGCCGGACCCACGGAGGTGGGGAGAGAATTAAATCTTCCCAGACCAAGACATATGGTACTTGGTCTGGGTGTCCGTGGGGTCTATATTAAATATCTTAGACTTCAGCAGCTTAATCTTGTCTAATAAAAAGGATCCTTTGGGGGGCCATCCTATCTGAAATGTTGGCCATTCAGAGGCACACAAAGTCTGCCACTTTCCTTTCTTTACTTCTACCGAAAAATTATGGGCTCTGGCCCGAACTTCGGTCCAATGGCTTAGGGTAAGGGAAAGAGGAGTCGTCATAGTTCGTCCCATTGTCGTCCGTCAGAGAAGAAGAATAGACCACAATACAGAAACAGTTAAAACTCCACGAAACACATATACGCATGGGCCACCGCGAGCTCGCTTCAAAACCGAAACTTCTTCAGATGGCAGTTATCACCAAGGGAACTGCCGAAACCGAGTGAAGGGGAGACAGAGTTTGCCTCTCCTTCCAGATGAGCCACCAGGGCGTCCCCTAGGGCTCATGGACGCCGGCTATTAGCACGTCTGCCTAGCCAGAGGTCCGATACAGATTCCATAATAAGCCGATTCTTACGGCTTTCCTCCGATAATGGCCCACAAAGAACAAGGGACAAACAGACAATCAAGCTCGAGCTTACCTGGTACCTCCAACTCCCGATGTTCTTGTGCTCCGGGGCGAGTGGAATCCCGGACGAGCCCCCAAATGTTAGACCTTCGCGGTCTCCTAGGAGTTTCGACTCGCCCAGGAAACAACAAGAGTCGGAAGCCGATGCAAAACGCAAGAGGTTTATTGAAGGCCGGTGCACCGGGGTTCCTTGGTCCTCACGCAGGAGGTCGAAGAAGGAACCCTTTTGGGCGCGAATATGTCAGTTTTATAGGTTCCCACTTCCCCGTATGTAAATTATAGATTTGGTTGTGTTCTCCCGCTGATTGGTCCCGGCTTAGGCTCGGACCAGAGAGGGAACTTGTCCCTAGCTGCCTGATTGGTCTTTGACAGACACCTTTTTTACATTTTGTTATCTCCCTCCTTCTC
>NW_020839163.1:0-7003 GCF_003676395.1 Aethalodelphis obliquidens
TTGTCTGATAATATTGAAAAGTTGGAAAGAATTTAAATGTGTAAAATGGTTAACCAGTAAACCCACTCAGTGGAATATTTTGTAGCCCACAAAAAAAAATCACGGTTATGAATCCCCTGATTATATGAGAAATGATTGATTTCAATGTTAAATGGAGAAAAGTTGAACATAAAATTTGATATCCAATATGATGGAAGCTTTGTCCCAGAAAAATCACCCTAGCCAGTGTACAGAAGGGAGGAAGGAGAGCAGATGACAGGAAGGAAAATTATTCCAAAGCCTTATCATTAGTCTTACTTAAGTAATAGAATATCAAGCAATTTTACTTTCTAACTTTTTTGGTTCCATATTTCCATGTAAGGGACATGAATTATGAATACTTTGTAGGAGGAGGATACACTTTCTCACAAAAATTGAACACTTCTAACACAATTAGAAGATTGATTAAACCATCATATTAAAAGTAGAGGAATTTTGCTTTTTTTTTCCTTTTTCCCCATTGAAAACTTGACTGGCTTTAGTAATGGAACATTAAAGAATTTGAAGTTCTTAGACTCTCAATTTTTTAAACATGTTCTGAATATAAAAATATATGTTCATTGAGCAAATGTTTGTAAACAATGAACAGCTTCTTGAAGGAAATAGAAGCCACCTCTGCATGTACACACACCTAATCTGCTCTTTTGTCTTAAAAAAGTATCAAAAATATTTTGCCATGTCACTAAATACTCTTCTACATCAGAGAATTTGATTAAGCTTATGCATCATCTCCCAGGAAAAACGCACAGATATATTATGAATGTAGAACTCCTGAAGCCCATTCATTAACTCTGGTTGAGACCTCTTGTCATTCTTTTCTTAGTGGCTTCATAGCACATTCCTTCAGACGGTGAGCTGTTTTTCTTTAAGCCAGTCCCAATTTGGAGGCTCTTAGCTTTCTTCTAGGGTTTGGTTATAAACAATCTTATGATATCATGTTGGTAGATAAATCTTTGCCCACATCTTTGATTTCCTTAGGGTAAACTCCTGATGTAGGATTGTTGTTAGGTACCAAGAGCTACTCTCCAGAAAGTGATACCAATTCCTCTCCCAATGATGGCATATAATAGAGTTCCTCATTCTTTAAGTGATTGTTCAAAGCAGTTAAAAGGTATAAATATACCGTACTGTTTTCATAAGTATAGGAATTCTGGTTGTTTATCGCTGCATAAGAAACCACCCCGAAACAGTGGCCTAAAACAATGACTAGTCATTTATTTTGTTCACGAACCTGGAGGTTGAGTAGGATATTGATTCTTTTACTACACTCTTAGTGACTGAAAACAATACCTATTTGACTAGCTCACAGTTCTGTAGGTCAGAAGTCCAGGCACAGCGTGACTGGGTTTCCTGCTCAGATACACACGGAAACATGTGGGTTCCCTCCTGAGAGTGTTAAAGCACGTGAAATTTAAGTGTAAGACATTGAGCCCCAAACGTTGGATGTTCACCATAGTTTGTGTGGGTCACAGAGCTGAAATCAAGATGTCAGTCAGGCTGTGTTAGCATCCAGAGGCTCTGGGAAAGAATGCCTCCAGGCTTCTTCAGCTTGTTGGCATAATTCAGATTCTGCAGTTGCAGGACAGAGGTCCCCATTTCCTTGCTGGCTGTCAGTCGGGGGACAGTCTTAGCTCCTAGAGGCCTCTCGCTTGCCTTCCCTGCTGCAGCATTTGACTTCTTCAGAGCCAGCAGTGGAGAGTCTCCCTCTTGTCCCTTTTGTACTTCAATTCGGGAAGAGTTCAGGTCCTTTTCATGGGGTGCCTGAGTAGGCCATATCCACCTAGAATAATCTCCCTATCTTAAAAAAATCAACTGATTTTGAACCTTAATTCCGTCTGCAAAATCCCTTCACTGCAGCACCTAGATTTAGAGGTTGATTGGATAAGTGGAAGGTTTGTGTACTTCAGTAAGTAGGAGTCTTAGGGGCTCTGTTAGAATTCTGCCTATTGCAAGCAGTGTCCCCACTTCACGGACCGAAGTGTCTTATTTCCTGAAACTCCTAAGGGAGTTTATCAGTGTTCATTTTATTTCAGTGACCTTGGTGAATGGGAAGACTACCACCTCCGTGAGCAGGAATGGCACCCAGCGTCCTGAGTCCACAGTGTGGCTCTGCTACTTAGTGGTGTGACCTTGGCTGTGCTGCTCTACTTACTCTACTTCTCTGCCTCTGTTTCCCTCATCTGTAAAATAACATGGAGTTAGTGATTGTTCTTTCCTCGTACGGTTTGTTTTTTTTTTAAATAAATTAATTCTATTTATCTATTTTTGGCTGCGCTGGGTGTTTGATACTGCTCTCGGGCTTTCTCTACTTGCGTCGAGTGGGGGCTACTCTTCGTAGTGGTGTGCGGGCTTCTCATCGCGGTGGTTTCTCTTGTTGCGGAGCACGGGCTCTAGGCGTGCAGGCTTCAGTAGTTGTGGCACGCGGGCTCAGTAGTTGTGACTCGGGGGCTCTAGAGCGTAGGTTCAGTAGTCGTGGCACACGGGCTTAGTTGTTCCGAGGCACGTGGGATCTCTCCGGACCAGGGCTCGAACCCGTGTCCCCTGCACTGGCAGGCATTCTTAACCACTGCTCCATCAGGGAAGCCCCCTCTTAGGGTTTTGATAATTAGATTTAATGCCCAGGGAACTCCAGGAACAGTGCTTGACTGTAAATTGCTTTAAAAGTGATTACTTTTGGAGCTTCGCTGGTGGTGCAGTGGTTGACAGTCCGCCTGCCTGCCGATGCAGGGGACACGGGTTCATGCCCGATCTGGGGAAGATCCCACTTGCCATGGAGTGGCTGGGCCCGTCAGCCATGGCCGCTGAGCCTGCGCGTCCGGAGCCTGTGCTCCGCAACGGGAGAGGCCACAACCGTGAGAGGCCCGTGTACCGCAATAAAAAAAAAAAAGTGATTACTTTTTAAAAAAATTCTTTTGAATCTGCAGTTAATGCAATTCAGGTGTGTTAAGCATGTTCATTAATAGGACTTCCTACTATAAAGAGACCCACAAATAAAAACAGAACTTTTCTTTCTTGTTCTTAACTATTTATTTCTGACTTGCTATGTTATACGCATATATGCCTTTTTTGATGGGCTGCCACAAATTTATGTTGGAAAAAGTGGAATTTAAATAAATCTTTACTATGTTAATTTGATAGATTTTGATAATTCATTTCACTAGCATGGTATGATATTACCAGTAGCAGACTAAAATGTGAGTTCACTTCTGGCTCTGCCCCTAAATCCTGTTGAGTCCTATAGCTGGAAAGGCTTTTGGATATTATACTACGAATTAGTTATAACATTTACTCTGTTTGTTTAGGAAAAACTGGAGGAGTGCCTAAAGCAGTTAAAGGAGGAAAGACTAATAAGACTTAAGGCTGATAAATGAGTCAATGAAGTAAACAATTTCTTATACTTTTGGGAGTATTTTGGTTTTATTTCGATTTGATTTTAATCCATATACATATAGTTTGTAAACTTTAAAACTGTAATATGTTGCAAATTGGTTGTATCATATGGACTTTTGCATTTACTGGTATTTAGTGATCATATGATCTATATTCCAGAAAGCATGTTTTTAAAAATGTGAAAATCTCGTTTTGTGTGTGTGTGTGTGTGCGCGCGTGCGCACGCGTGCTTTTATATGACATTAGCTTATTTCCTGTTCATGATTCTTTGATTCAAGAAGGCACTTTTTGTGCATATACTATATATACAGTAGCATAAAAGACATAATGAGACTCTCCTGGCAATGAATTAGGAAAGTGAATCATTTAAATAAATTTAAGATATTGGAAAACTTCTAAGAATGTAATGAAAGATAAAATTATATACTATAAGAATTACATCAGGTAATGTGCATGAAAGCAGGGCATAATCTAAAAAGTTCTATCTAAATATACTTTATCAGAGGTTGAGCGTAGGGAGGAATTTTTCAAAGTTCATCCACTGGATTGGCGGACACTCATTCAATAAATGGTGAGCACCTGCTTATATAAGGCAAAAGGGGCATCATGAACATAACAGCCTTTCTGAGAAGTACTGGAGTTGAGCTTATAGGGGGCTTTATGTGCATAGGTGATGAGCGGAAGGGGAAGAGTGCACGGGAGTGAACATTTTGAAGGAGCCAAAGAAAACATTGGTGATCGTACATTTAATAAATTGGGTTTGGTATGATTTAGGACTTTTAAACGTAAGCATTAGATATTTTGCTCGCTAAAGTTAATTCTTAACATCCAGCAGAGTTGTAATATGTTTTGTTCAGATCAGATTCTATAATTTACTTTCTAATTTAAGGGAAACTTAAAGCAGGTGATTTTCTAATGTGGAATGAGGCTCCATTATGAATTGAACCAGTTAGAAATGTGATCTTTTGTGAAAGATCGTTAATAAAACGATAACTTTGGTTTATTTATATACCACCTAAGCGTTATATAGGAAACTTTGTTGGGTGCCTGGGGGTTTTGGTTATTATGTGATATGGTCTCTGTCTTTACTGGTGGAGAGTTAGCTTAATTACAGATTAATTACATTTTGAGTGTTTTAGTTTTGTTCCTTGAAACTAGGCAAGACTACTTTTGATGACAATGAGAAAAAATCATGTCAGACATTTTCCGTCTTCTTTTATAGCTGGAACATGAAAATGCCCAGTTAAGAAATATAAATTTCTCTTTGTCTGAAGCCCTTCATGTCCACTCATTGACAAGCATGATCCTGGATGATGAAGGTGTTTTGGGCAGCATTGAGAATTCTTTTCAGAAGAATTCTTTTCAGAAGAATTTCTTGGATCTCCTTAAATATGCTGGGTTAGTTCATTTCTCTTCATGGCGTTCTTCTCTTTCCAACTATAATGGTAGTTTGCTGAGGAACTGGAGCAATTTTCATCACTTACGTGGCCTTATTTAGCCAAATTTAGTGTAATTATAGGTAATATAGTTGACGTTTTAAAAGGAGGAATTAAATTTTTTAAGAAATGCAAATAGGGGAGCCTGCTCTGGTAGAGTGGGGAGCCTATTATAAAAGAGTAACCTGTAGACAGAGTAATTAGTAGGTACAGTTTTTTGTACAGACTAAATTGAAGGCAGTTTTCATTGAAAATATTCGGGAATGGATAAGAATTTTCCTATCCTTCATTTACTTTGCTTGTTTGATAAGTTTGAATTAAAGTTATTTTTGTCTTAGACATAAAAATTATTATTAATCTGCAGGGAAGATATAGGTCAGTGGTTCTCAACCGTGAGCAATTTTGCTGAAAGAGGGGAGTGGAGATTGATAGTTGATGGAGTGGTGTTTTGTCAGTGAATGAGTTGGTGTTGGGAAGGAAGGAACAAACACATTCTTGGAAACTGGAGGAAAGGTGGTAAAGAAGTGTGGGAATGGAGGTGTGACTGGCAGTGGACGGGGTGCATGGTACATGTTGAAGCTGCTAGTGAGACAGTGGGATGTCTCCTAGAGGATGAATCTGGAAAGGGCTGAGAATTTGGGGGAGAGAGAGGCTTGTAGTCTGGAGTAGGATGTTGGCTTTTAAGATTTTAGAAGTATTTCATGATTGTAGGTCTGGGGAAATCTAAACTGCTCTTCTGTGATTATAATAACCTTTGTCTTTTCTCCTTTCCTCCTCTGGTCCAGGCTTGGGCAGCTGGCCACAATGGCTGGTATAGATCAGTCAGATTTTCATTTACTAGGTCGTACCCAGATGAATTCTACTGTTAGTAGCCCACCTAAAGAAGAAAAGAAGGCACTTGAAGAAGAAAAATCAGAATCAAAGCAGAGTGCCCCAGGACCAACGCAAAATCTCCAAGTAAGTGGAGAGGACAGCACTTAAGGATTCTAAGAGTGATTAGCAAAAAGGAAATGACCAAGTCAGAGAGAAAATAATAATGGTCAGTCTCTAATAGTTCACATGCTCGGGAGCTAGAAGACTCTGGAGTCCTCTCCAAATCTGAGATTAGTAAATGTGGACCCGTTTCATGATACTGTATTGTTGTACATAAGAAAACTGGAAGTTCTTTAGAAAATGTATGAGTTAAAGCAAACTCTCATTAATGAAGAAAGAAAACATTACAGAAAATATCCCAAATTTTAAATTGTATAAATGTCTGTTCTATTCATATTTTATCTAGGTTTCTATTTGTATGCAGTCAGCTTAACAATGAAGGAACACTAATGGAGGTACACATACTGATACAATTTTTAAAGTAAGTAATCTTGACATAGCTGATACGTAAGATATTACAGTGACTCACCTGGTCATGGGAATGGGAGGGGAAACCTGTCAGCTTTTCCTCCAGCCTCACTTGGAGCCCCCTTCGCCCAGCTCAGCCAATCTCAGACTGGTCTTGGGAACTGACAGTCTGGTCACAAACTATATTATATACTGTTTACATGTGCCTGGAGGATAGCAAAGAAATTAATTTTCTTACAGAGTAGGGTTTTATTTTTAGTGAGGGAAAGGAAATGGGTAATAACTACCCCAGTCACCAAAGTCTGAAAATGTAGCGGACATAGCCTTGGATATAGCTAGGTTAAGCTGAGAATCACTTGGCAGGATATAATTAGAGAAAAACTGGCTCTGAAATCTTCTGAATAATCAATTGACTGTGTTAATAATAAGATCACAGAGTAACATTGAAGTTCTGAACTCTACTTTTTAATGGTTGGCTTTGTTCATCACCGAATTTTTGTCTTGTCTTTTGTTTTTCCCTCCAGTTTCAGAAAATTACAGGTGATGCTGGGATTCCTTTGCCTGTCGACTCCTTCCATGTCCCAGTCTCTACTCAGGAGGCCTTAGAAACTTCCAAAGACAACCTGGGGGTCGCAGTCACAGAGCAGCGGCAGGAGTCTTTTGAAGATTTCATTGCTAGAACATATTCTCCTTCAGCAGACGTCATTTCTGGAACTGGAAGTCAAAGAAAAGAAGAGGAATTACTTAGAAATAGCAGGTCTTCTTCAGAGAAAATGACCAGAGCATAATATACCAAA
>NW_020839164.1:0-785 GCF_003676395.1 Aethalodelphis obliquidens
TGCTATGAGACTAGATATTAATTACAGGAAAAGATCTGTAAAAAATACAAACACATGGAGGCTGATACACTAGTTAATAAGGAAGTGATCACTGAAGAAATCAAAGAGGAAATCAAAAAATACCTAGAAACAAATAACAATGGAGACACGATAACCCCAAATCTATGGGATGCAGCAAAAGCAGTTCTAAGAGGGAAGTTTATAGCAACAGAATCCTACCTTAAGAAACAGGAAACATCTCGAATAAACAACATAACCTTGAACCTAAAGCAATTAGAGAAAGAAGAACAGAAAAACCCCAAAGTTAGCAGAAGGAAAGAAATCATAAACATTAGAATAGAAATAAATGAAAAGGAAATGAAGGAAACGATAGCAAAGGTCAATAAAACTAATAGCTGGTTCTTTCAGAAGATAAACAAAATTGAAAAACCATTAGCCAGACATGTCAGGAAAAAAAGGGAGATGACTCAAATCAATAGAATCAGAAATGAAAAAGGAGAAGTAACAATTGACACTGCAGAAATACAAAAGATCATGAGAGATTACTACAAGCAACTCTATGCCAATAAAATGGACAACCTGGGGCTTCCCTGGTGGCGCAGTGGTTGAGAGTCTGCCTGCCGATGCAGGGGACACGGGTTCGTGCCCAGGTCCGGGAAGATCCCACATGCCGCGGAGCGGCTGGGCTGGTGAGCCATGGCTGCTGAGCCTGTGCGTCCAGAGCCTGTGCTCCGCAATGGGAGAGGCCACAACAGTGAGAGGCCCGCGTACCGCAAAAAAAAAAA
>NW_020839164.1:885-7002 GCF_003676395.1 Aethalodelphis obliquidens
TGGAAGAAATGGACAAATTCTTAGAAATGCACAACCTGCCAAGACTGTATCAGGAAGAAATAGAAAATATGAACAGACCAATCACAAGCACTGAAATTGAAACTGTGATTAAAAATCTTCCAACAAACAAAAGCCCAGGACCAGATGGCTTCACAGGCGAATTCTATCAAACATTTAGAGAAGAGCTAACACCTATCCTTCTCAAACTCTTCCAAAATATAGCAGAGAGAGGAACACTCCCAAACTCATTCTACAAGGTCACCACCACCTTGATACCAAAACCAGACAAGGATGTCACAAAGAAAGAAAACTACAGACCAATATCACTGATGAACATAGATGCAAAAATCCTCAACAAAATACTAGCAAACAGAATCCAACAGCATATTAAAAGGATCATACACCATGATCAAGTGGGATTTATTCCAGGAATGCAAGGATTCTTCAATATATGCAAATCAATCAATGTGATAAACCATATTAACAAATTGAAGGAGAAAAACCATATGATCATCTCAATAGATGCAGAGAAAGCTTTTGACAAAAGTCAATGCCCATTTATGATAAAAGCCCTGCAGAAAGTAGGCATAGAGGGAACTTTCCTCAACATAATAAAGGCCATATATGACAAACCCACAGACAATATTATCCTTAATGGTGAAAAACTGAAAGCATTTCTACTAAGATCAGGAAGAAGACAAGGTTGCCCACTCTCACCACTCTTATTCAACATAGTTTTGGAAGTTTTAGCCACAGCAATCAGAGAAGAAAAGGAAATAAAAGGAATCCAAATCGGAAAAGAAGAAGTAAACCTGTCACTGTTTGCAGATGACATGACAATATACATAGAGAATCCTAAAGATGCTACCAGAAAACTACTAGAACTAATCAATGAGTTTGGTAAAGTAGCAGGACACAAAATTAATGCACAGAAATCTCTGGCATTCCTATACACTAATGATGAGAAATCTGAAATTGAAATCAAGAAAACACTCCGATTTACCATTGCAACAAAAAGAATAAAATACCTAGGAATAAACCTATGTAAGGAGACAAAAACCTGTATGCACCAAATTATAAGACACTGATGAAAGAAATTAAAGATGATACAAATAGATGGAGAGATATACCATGTACTTGGATTGGAAGAATCAACATTTTGAAAATGACTCTGCTACCCAAAGCAATCTACAGATTCAGTGCAATCCCTATCAACCTACCACTGGCAATTTTCACGGAACTAGAACAAAAATTTCACAATTTGTATAGAAACACAAAAGACCCCAAATAGCCAAAGCAGTCTTGGGAACGAAAAACGGAGCTGGAGGAATCAGGTTCCCTGACTTCAGGCTTTACTACAAAGCTACAGTAATCAAGACAGTATGGTACTGACACAAAAACAGAAAGATAGATCAATGGAACAGGATAGAAAGCCCAGAGATAAACCCACACACATATGGTCACCTTATCTTTGATAAAGGAGGCAGGAATGTACAGTGGAGAAAGGACAGTCTCTTCAATAAGTGGTGCTGGGAAAACTGGACAGGTACATGTAAAAGTATGAGATTAGATCACTCCCTCACACCATATGCAAAAATAAGCTCATAATGGATTAAAGACGTAAATGTAAAGCCAGAAACTATCAAACTCTTAGAGGAAAACATAGGCAGAACCCTCTATGACATAAATCACAGCAAGAGCCTTTTTGACCCACTTCCTAGAGAAATGGAAATAAAAACAAAACTAAACAAATGGGACCTAATGAAACTTCAAAGCTTTTGCACAGCAAAGGAAACCATAAACAAGACCAAAAGACAACTCTCAGAATGGGAGAAAATATTTGCAAATGAAGTAAGTGACAAAGGATTAATCTCCAAAATTTATAAGCAGCTCATGCAGCTCAATAACAACAACAAAAAAAGTAAGCCAATCCAGAAATGGGCAGAAGACGTAAATAGACATTTCTCCAAAGAGGATATATAGACTGCCAACAAATATATGAAAGAATGCTAAACATCATTAATCATTAGAGAAATGCAAATCAAAACTACAATGAGATATCATCTCACACGGGTCAGAATGGCCATCATGAAAAAATCTAGAAACAATAAATGCTGGAGAGGGTGTGGAGAAAAGTGAACACTCTTGCACTGCTGGTGGGAATGTGAATTGGTACAGCCACTATGGAGGTTCCTTAAAATACTACAAATAGAACTACCATAAGACCCAGCAATCCCACTACTGCGCATATACCCTGAGAAACCCATAATTCAAAAAGAGTCATGTACCAAATTGTTCATTGCAGCTCTATTTACAATAGCCCGGAGATGGAAACAACCTAAGTGTCCATCATTGGATGAATGGATAAAGAACATATGGCACATATATACAACGGAATATTACTCAGCCATAAAAAGAAACAAAAGTGAGCTATTTGTAATGAGGTGGATAGACCTAGAGTCTGTCATACAGAGTGAAGTAAGTCAGAAAGAGAAAGACAAATACTGTATGCTAACACATATATATGGAATTTAAGGAAAAAAAATGTCATGAAGAACCTAGGGGCAAGACAGGAATAAAGATACAGACCTACTAGAGAATGGACTTAAGGATATGGGGAGGGGGAAGGGTAAGCTGTGACAAAGCAAGAGAGAGGCATGGACATATATATACTACGAAACATAAGGTAGATAGGTAGTGGGAAGCAGCCACATAGCACAGGGA
Source organism: Aethalodelphis obliquidens (assembly GCF_003676395.1). Lineage (NCBI taxonomy): Eukaryota > Metazoa > Chordata > Mammalia > Artiodactyla > Delphinidae > Aethalodelphis > Aethalodelphis obliquidens. The sequence continues at coordinate 3,610 of NW_020839164.1, forward strand.
AAGCAGCTCAGTGCTTTGTGACTGCCTGGAGGGGTGGAATAGAGGGTGGGAGGGAGGGAGATGCAAGAGGGAAGAGATATGGGAACATATGTATATGTAAAACTGATTCACTTTGTTATAAAGCAGAAAGTAACACACCATTGTAAAGCAATTATACTCCAATAAAGATGTAAAAAAAAGAAAAAGAGAAAGTGTCCCTGTGAAAGAACAGACACTGGACTTACTAGACTTTAAACCAAATGTCTTAATATGGTAAAAGAGCTAAAGGAAGCCATGGACAAAAGAATCAATAAAACTGGGAACAAAATGTATGAAGAAATTACAGAATATAAACACGGAAATAGGGGGGACTTTGAAGATGGCGGAAGAGTAAGACGCGGAGATCACCTTCCTCCCCACAGATACACCAGAAATACATCTACACGTGGAACAACTCCTACAGAACACCTACTGAAGGCTGGCAGAAGACCTCAGACCTCCCAAAAGGCAAGAAACTCCCCACATACCTGGGTAGGGCAAAAGAAAAAAAAAAAAGAAAAAACAGAGACAAAAGAATAGGGACGGCACCTGCACCAGTGGGAGGGAGCTGTGAAGGAGGAAAAGTTTCCACACACTAGGAAGCCCCTTCGCGGGTGGAGACTGCGGGAGGCGGAGGGGGGTGCTTTGAAGCCGCGGAGGAGTGCACAACAATGGGTGCGGAGGGCAAAGTGGGGAGATTCCCGCACAGAGGATCGGTGCCGACCGACACTCACCAGCCCGAGAGGCTTGTCTACTCACCCGCCGGTGTGGGCGGGGCTGCGAGCTGAGTTTCTGTGGCTCGGGTTTCGGTTTCAGACTGGGGTTGGCGGCTTGAACATAGCCTGAAGGGGTTAGTGCACCACGGCTAGCCGGGAGGGAGTCCGGGGAAAAGTCTGCACCTGCCGAAGAGGCAAGAGACTTTTTCTTCCCTCTTTGTTTCCTGGTGCGTGAGGAGAGGGGTTTAAGAACGCTGCTTAAAGGAACTCCAGAGACGGGCGCGAGCCGTGGCTAAAAGCGCAAACCCCAGAGACGGGCGGGAGACACTAAGGCTGCTGCTGCCGCCACCAAGGGGCCTGTGTGAGAGCACAGGTCACTCTCCACACCCCTCTTCCGTGGAGCCTGTGCAGCCCGCCATTGCCAGGTTCCCAGGATCCAGGGACAACTTCCCCGGGAGAACGCACGGCAGGCCTCAGGCTGGTGCAAAGTCACGCCGGACTTTGCCGCCGCAGGCCCGCCCCGCACTCCGTGCCCCTCTCTCCCCGCCGGCCTGAGTGCGCCAGAGCCCCCGAATCAGCGGCTCCTTTAACCCCATCCTGTCTGAGCAAAAAACAGACGCCCTCCCGCGACCTACACGCAGAGGCAGGGCCAAATCCAAAGCTGAGCCCCTGTGAGCTGTGAGAACAAAGAAGAGAAAGGGAAATCTCTCCCAGCAGCCTCAGAAGCAGCGGATTAAAGCTCCACAATCAACTTGATATACCCTGCATCTGTGGAATACCTGAATAGACAACCAATCATCTCAAATTAGGGAAGTGGACTTTAGGAGCCAAATCTATGATTTTTTCCCCTATTCCTCTTTTTGTGAATGTGTATGTGTATGCTTCTGTGTGAGATCTTGTCTGTATAGTCTTGCTTCCACCATTTGTCCTAGGGTTCTATCCATCCATGGTTTTTTTTAAAAATTTTTTTCTTAATAATCAATTTTAATTTTAATAACGTTATTATACTTTATCTTCGTTCTTTCTTTCTTTCTTTCTTTCCTTCCTTCCTTCCCTCCTTTAGACAACGAATCATCCGAAATTGAGGAGGTGGTCTCTGACAGCAAGATTTATGATTTTTCCCCCTTTACCTCTTTTAGTGAGGGTGTATGTGTATGCTTCTGTGTAAGATTTTGTCTGTATAGCTTTGCTTCCAACATTTGTCCTAAGGTTCTATCCGTCCCTTTTTTTTTTCTAAATAAGAACTTTTTAATTCAATAACTCTATTATACTTTATTTTATTTTTACTGTATCTTCTTTCTTTCTGTCTTTTTTCCTTCTTTCCCTCCTTCCTTCCTCCCTCCCTCCCTCCTTTCTTTCCTTCTTGCCTTCTTTCCTTCATTGCTTCTTACTTTCTTCCTTCCCTCCTTTCCTTCTTTCTTTCCTCATACTTCTACTAATTCCCTCTACTTTTTCTCCCTTTTATTCTGAGCCGTGTGGATGAAAGGCTCTTGGTGCTCCAGCCAGGAGTCAGGGCTCTGCCTCTGAGGTAGGAGAGCCAACTTCAGGACACTGGTCAACAAGAGACCTCCCAGCTCCACATAATATCAAATGGCGAAAATCTCCCAGAGACCTCCATCTTAACACCAGCACCCAGCTTCACTCAACGACCAGCAAGCCACAGTGCTGGACAACCTATGCCAAACAACTAGCAAAACAGGAACACAACCACACCCATTAGCAGAGAGGCTGCCTAAAATCATAATAAGGCCACAGACACCCCCAAACACACCACCAGACGTGAACCTGCCCACTAGAGAGACAAGATCCAGCCTCATCCACTACAACACAGGCACTAGTCCCCTCCACCAGGAAGCCTACACAACCCACTGAACCAACCTTAGCCACTGGAGACAGACATCAAAAACAGCGGGAACTACAAACCGGCAGTCTGCAAAAAGGAGACCCCAAACACAGTAAGATAAGCAAAATGAGAAGACAGAAAAACACACAGCAGATAAAGGAGCAAGATAAAAATGCACCAGACCTAACAAATGAAGAGGAAATAGGCAGTCTACCTGAAAAAGAATTCAGAATAATGGTAGTAAGGATGATCCGAAATCTTGGAAATAGAATGGACAAAATGCAAGAAACAGTTAACAAGGACCTAGAAGAAATAAAGATGAAACAAGCAATGATGAACAACACAATAAATGAAATTAAAAGTACTCTAGATGGGATCAATAGCAGAATAACTGAGGCAGAAGAACGGATAACTTACCTGGAAGATAAAATGGTGGAAATAACTACTGCAGAGCAGAATAAAGAAAAAAGAATGAAAAGAACTGAGGACAGTCTCAGAGACCTCTGGGACAACATTAAACACACCAATATTCGAATTATAGGGGTTCCAGAAGAGGAAGAGAAAAAGAAAGGGACTGAGAAAATATTTGAAGAGATTATACTTGAAAACTTCCCTAATATGGGAAAGGAAATAGTTAATCAAGTCCAGGAAGCACAGAGAGTCCCATACAGGATAAATACAAGGAGAAATACGCCAAGACACATATTAATCAAACTGTCAAAAATTAAATACAAAGAAAGCATATTAAAAGCAGCAAGGGAAAAACAATAAATAACACATAAGGGAATCCCCATAAGGTTAACAGCTGATCTCTCA
>NW_020839165.1:0-7001 GCF_003676395.1 Aethalodelphis obliquidens
GCCTGCAACCCTCTGGGCTAGTCAATGGCCAGCAATGACGTTGGGAAAGCTTACCCTGCACGGGGAAGCCCGCTTGCTCACCATTCTCAGCTGGGCACTTAAAAGCCACCACGGAGGGTGCAGGCACCGCTGTCCCAGGTGGACACCACTCTGGACACCACCCAGAGGACAGTGGAAGGCAGGCCCTGCTGCAGCACCAGGCTCCAGAGACACATTGTAGCTGAGGAGAGAGAGGAGAGAGGCTGAGGGTAGGAGGGGGCCCATCCTGTCTCTTCCCCTGCGTGTGTCCACAGCCCACGCTCTGAGCGTCAGTCCCTCTGCAAGTCTAACCACAGGCAGGGGCTTGGACTCGGGGCCTTCTCCTTGAGCTCGCTGACGTCCGTCGCGTCCTGCAGGAGCAGCGATGGGGCCGAGTGGCGCAGCCGCGGTGGCCGTGGGGCTGTGGGTCTTGGTGACGGTGGGCGTGGCAGCGGACCCCGAGGTGGTGGAGCCTCCGCGCCGCTTCCTCTCACACTACCGCTCCCTGGACCCCCGGGCGCTGCTGGCCATCAAGGCACTGAGGGACCGCTACGTGAGTGATGCTCAGACGCCCCCGCCCCCTGGACCGCGGGCCCACCGGGCTCGGAGACACCAGACTTTGTCCCGAGGGGCCCTCGCGTCCTAGCGTCCAGCAGGCACATCTCAGATTTCAGGGTCCAGAATTGTGACCACGACCTCTTCCCGGAGGCCCGGGTGGTCAGCTCATGCACGGCCTTGGTGCGGGTCACAGAGGGGCGCCCCCTCCAGGCGGACTCAGCTCCACATCGGGGCACAGGCTCCGCACGGGGAGCGCGGGTGCCTTTCAGCCCCACTCAGCCATCGGCGCGCTGCCTGGTTCGGGACACGATAAGCACAACCGTCCCGGCCAGTCCTCAGCCACGTCCAGGAATCTCCGACGTCCCAGCGCTTCAGGGGCCCTTGCCAGGAGACTCCGCGTCACCCCAGCCCTTGCCCCGCAGGAAGAAGAGACGCTGAGCTGGAGGCCGCGCAACTGCTCGTTCCGCCGGAGGAGGGACCCTCCGCGCTTTTCCGTGAGGCCCGAGGGCGGCGGGCGGGGTGGGGGTGGGGTGGGGGAGCGCGGGCTGGCGCGCGGCCCCGTCTAACTCCCGCCCGGTGCCCGCAGTCCCGTGCGCTGCTCCGCCAGGTGGCCCGCGGCCTCGCCGACGCCCAAGACGTGCTGAGCAGCCTGCCGAGCCCCGAGCTGTTCCCCGGCGTCGGCCCGACCCTGGAGCTGCTGGCGGCCGCGGGGCGGGACGTGGCGGCCTGCGTGAGTGCGCCGCGCCCTGGCCCCGCACACTTCCCGGCTCGCTCTGCGCGCCTGGTCTCGAGGCCAGGCCCCCCGACTGCGAATCTGTCCCATGAGGCCAGAAACGGGCGCAGACACGATTCACGTCCTCTCGGTGTCCCCAAATCCGGGCTTTGGTCTGCGCAGGGGGGGGGGGCTTGGTTCCCCGCCGCCTTCATTAACCTCCTGTTCTCCCTCCAGCTCGAGCTGGTCCGGCCAGGCTCCCGGAGCAAGTCCCTGCGGAGGCCCAGGAGGCGTCCCCAAACTCGCACAGCTGTGAGTGGAGCAGGCGGGAAAGCGGCTAGACGGGAGCCCGGCTTGGAGCCGTGAGGGTCTGGAGAGGGGTCTCTCGGGGAAGGAGATCCCTGACTCAGCCCCGCTCCGCCTCCTTCCCGGGCTGCAGGACTCGCCTCGGTGCCACGAAGCCACCGTCATCTTCAACCTCCTGCGCCTGCTCGCGTGGGACCTGCGGCTGGTGGCGCACTCGGGTCCTTGTCTGTGATCCCGCCGCGGCTCCGCCTGGGACCCGAAACTCTGGGGGCGCCTGGCTGCGGACGCCGCCCTCCTCCGTGGCCCCATCGGACCAGGCGGATCTCTCAGCCTGGACCCGCCGGCGCTGGTGCCAGAGGCGCCCTTTTCCCAAAGACCACAACGAGTTCCCCCGGAAGCAGCGATATTTCCGCGGGATGCGTTGCCCTAAGATCTTCCAGGGCCCGGGCTGGCAGGAAAAGACTGGAGTCCGTGTCCGCCTTGGTCGCTGACCACCACGTACCATGGACCAGTTTCTACTTCTGTGGTTACAGGAACAGTCCTGTCTCATGACAGGTCCCAGCCCTGCTTTGAACCTTCAGTGCCCGCTTTGCGATTCCATGAATATGTGACTCTTGGACGTCCCCGCTGGGGAAGTCTCTTTCCCTGAGGGACTGGGTAGTGAAAGGGCCAAAAGTCCTCTGGATAAGTAGTTTTTTGAATTCCGTTACTTAGGCGTGTTTTGTGTTTATGAAGTTCCTGTGTGTATTTGCCGTTCTGTGTTCTGTTGTTAATTTATAGCGAATTATTAACTATTTTTGCATTTCTTTGGGTTGTTTATTCCGTGATCATTTTGAGGGGGGCTGTTCAGCACAAAATGCTGAGACAGGGAAATCAGGTGACCTGAGTTTCAGTTCTGCCCCTGCCCCTTAAGTGTTGCGTGTCTGGGCAAATTACTTCTCTCTGAGCCTCAGTTTACTCATTTATGCCATGGCATTGTTACACTTCCCTTGCAGTGAGTACTATACATTGAAATAATGTTTCTGAAGCTTCCAGCTGAAGCCACAGAATGGCCTTAATAATTGGTCTCCATTAAATAATCACACCTGTAAATGCAGAACAATTGCACTTTTAAAATCTGTCTGCATCTGTGGATGGGCAATCTTCGTGGCCAACTGCAAAGCCTGTTTGCCAAGGTCACACAGCTAGAGAGGGTCAGAGCCAGGTTTGAGCCCCAGAGTCTAGCTCCAGCTCCCATGCTCCTAACCACTCCCCTGAACTTCCTTTCTAAGAGAAACAGTATGATGTTGAGGGATTTTGAGATAATTTGTCAATTTTCAGGATTCACAGTTGTTGCAATGCGTCCTCCCCTGATGTAAGGCCGATGCAATTAATAGAAACTGACCAGAAAGAACACTGGTAGGTGACTTGGGCACATCCCTGCTGTTGCTTTTATTTTTAAAACAACATGTTTATTGGGCTTCCCAGGTGGTGCAGCGGTTGAGAGTCCGCCTGCCGATGCAGAGGACACCGGTTCGTGCCCCGGTCCGGGAAGATCCCACATGCCGCGGAGCGGCTGGGCCCGTGAGCCATGGCCGCTGGGCCTGCGCATCCGGAGCCTGTGCTCCGCAACGGGAAAGGCCACAACAGTGCGAGGCCCGCGTACAGAAAAAAAAAAAAAAAAAAAAAGTTTATTTATTTTGGCTGCTCTGGGTCTGAGTTGCGGCATGCACGCAGGATCTAGTTCCTCTACCACGGATGGAGCCCAGGCCCCCTGCACAGAGTCTTACCCACTGGACCCCCAGGGAAGTCCACCTGCTGTTACAGGTGAACCTATCTGCAGGGCAGGAATAGAGACGTGGACCTAGAGAATGGACATGTGGACAGAGTGGGGGCAGGGGAGGGTGGGACAAAGTGGGAGGGTAGGGCTGACATACATACACTACCATGCGTAAAATAGCTAGCTAGTGGGAACCTGCTGTAAAGCACAGGAAGCTCAGCTCAGTGCTCTGTGACGACCTAGAGGGGTGGGATGGGGGCGTGGGAATGAGGTCCAGGACGGAGGGCATATAGGCATACATATGGCTGATTCACTTCATTGTACGGCAGAAACTAATACAACATTGTAAAGCAATTATACTCCAATAAAAAAATTTCTAAAAAACATTACGTATCAGAGCTCAAAGACATTCCCAAATGAGGACTTTGGTCCACCCTCTCCCCGGAATTATGAATGAGGGAAAGAGGGGGTGGGAGTAATAGTCAAAAGGACTCCACACCTTCTGTTCGAGACGTCCATTACCTCCAAGTCAGGAGACGTAGCTACACTGGGGCCGTTGAGCGTAGTGGTTACTCTCTGGCGTCAGACAGAACTCAGTTAATATCCTGCCCTCACCACTTATTTGCTGTGTGACCTTGGCGAAGTCTCTTACCTCCTCTGAGTCCCTGCAGTGTCCTCTGTATTTGCAATGTAGGCAAAGCACAGGATGTCCTTGGTGCTACCATGAGTGTTCAGTAGCACGTTGCGAGGGAATTCCCTGCCATTCGAGTGGTCAGGACGCCGCGCTTTCACTGCCGAGGGCCCGGTTCAATCCCTGCTCGGGGAACTGAGATCCTGCAGGCAGCACGGCCAAAAACAACAACAACAACAACAAAGAAAACAAACCATATTGTGGCAGAGCCTCTGTGAACAGGGTGAGACGTACGGGCTCATAGGAGGGGCGTGTCTCTGCTTCTCTTCTTCACTGACTGTTCCCTTTTCCTGGAAGGCTCCCCCTCAGGTCTCCACAGAGCTCCCTCCCTCACTTCCTTTAGGTCTTCCCTCAAATGTCACTTCATGACCTTATTTAATACAGATTTCCTCTCACACTCTGCTCTCGTCCCTGCTTCACTTCTTTCATTTTCCGTTATCTGACTTGACCTAACGTAATACATAGCACATGCCTAATCCCCGTGTCCCACACAGGTACTACCTTGCACCTCTCTCCAGTAAAAAGCCCCGTGAAGGATTGTTTCACGTCTTTTCTTTTTGCAATGCTTTCTTCCTGGCACCTTGAGCAGGGTCTGACCCAAAGCGGGGGTGGGAGGGCAAATAGGTACTTGGTGAATGAATGAAGGCATTTTTCTCAACCCCACCTGATTTCCCTGAAGTACTGGTCACAGCTCAATTTCATAGCACATCCTCCTATTCCTGGGTCCTTGTGCGCCTGACAGTCAGAGAGCAGGTCGGTGCAGGCTCCCATGCTGTCTCTATAGGTACCAGGTGGGGAAGGGTGGGGAGCAGCTGGTGTCCTCTCTGAATTCGCGAGTGTTTTGCCTTTCTCACTCTCCCTCCCACCCGCAGCAGCACCCCTGGACCTTCTGCCGTCTCCTAGACAGCCTCCCTCTTGGAAGTCCCAGGCTCTTCATGGCAACACCTCCTACAGGTGCCTTTTCCCTCTACTCCCTGTACTGGGGACTCTGCCAAAAAGGAAGTCCCTCTGTCCCCTCCCCACCGCAGTCCTAGATCAGCCTGGGCACCGGCGCAGGAGACCCGCCGTGTGGGGCTGAAGCTGCCCCAGCCCTGATTTTGACTTCCTTACTCACTTTCTTGGAGGTGAAATGGGACATGAATCCATGTCAGTTTCTCTTTCCCTGAGCAGCTCACAGGGCTCACAGGCCCCGCCCCGCTCTGGGCTTTCCCAGCGCTCGCCTCCCCTGTTGCCAGTGTCAGCCTCTAGCTGTGTTTTCACTTTTCCTACATCAGCTGGGATTGCCCAGCTGCACAGGCTAAAAGCTGCGCCATGGAACTCAGGCAGGAATTACACCTGAGACGGAGCTGGAAGTTCAGAGACAAGGACAGAGCAGCGAGCTGAGATCCAGAGGAGGAGGCTGAAGTCAGAGACGCCGGACGAGACTGAGAGACCCCAGGCGGCAGCCTCAGAGCCGACACTTGATCCCCATCTGCTGCAGAGACCAGAGAGCAGGAATGAAGCTGGGTCAGCCCCTACATCATTGTCTGGGACCCTCGCCTCCCCAGAGCCTCCCCCTCCCCCCCGCGACGCCCTCCCTCCCCTCACCTTCTGTCCTTCCTTAACACAGACGTGGCCCCCGGCTGCAGGCTGCTGCTGGTGCTGATGACTGTGGCGCCCAGCAGGACAGGAGCGGTTCCTGTGCCCTCACCCCTCGGGGCCCTCCCAGGTGCAAGGGGCTGCCACATGGCCCAGTTCAAGTCTCTGTCCCCACAAGAGCTGCAGGCCTTCAAGAGGGCCAAGGATGCCTTTGTGAGTCTCTCCCGACCCCTCCTGCAGTGGGCGACCCTCCACCCCTCCCTCTGTGCGCTCCCAGGCTACCTGGGCTGAAGGTGGGCCTGCCCTCCCCGCACTGGGCTGCCCTCCACCCTCTCCGCGGTGGGCGATCTCCTGTCCTCCTGCGGTGGACCTGCCTCTGCGGTCCTTCTGGAAGTCAACCTCCCGTCCTCCTGTTGTTGGCCATCCTCCAGTCTCCCTGGGGTCTTCCCTCTGTCCCTCCCCCCATGGGCTGACCTTGCCCTTGCTCTCCAGGAAGAGTCGCTCTTGCAGAAGGACTGGAACTGCAGCTCCCGCCTCTTCCCCAGGACCCGGGACCTGAGGCAGCTGCAGGTGAGTTGGGAGAGTCAGGCCCGCCTGCCCTCACCCGCTCGCCCTGCTCCCGCTCTGCAGGTGGCCCCTCACCTCCTCCTTCCCTCACGTCCTTCTCTCCCTGCCCTCCCCACCCGTCCCCTGACCCCTTCCCCTCAGCCAACTACATCGGCTCTCACCTGACCCCGACCTTCACCTTCCACTGTCCCTTCCTCTGTCCCCCTCACCTGTGCCTCCTCGCCTGTTCTCTCTCACGTGCAACTCTCACCTGTCTTCTGTCTCCTCCTCAGGTGTGGGAGCGCCCCGTGGCCTTGGAGGCGGAGCTGGCCCTGACACTGAATGTCCTGGAGGCCACGGCTAACTCATCCCTGGATCACATCCTGGACCAGCCCCTTCACACGCTGCACCACATCCACTCCAAGCTCCAGGCCTGTGTGAGCGCTCGGGGCACCCGGGCCGCGTCTGGGCTCTGGCCACCTGTACGTGCCCCTCTGTTCCAGGCCCTGCCTCACACCCTCAACACCACCCTCCTCTGCCCACAGGTCCCAGCTCGGCCCACAGCAGGCCCCAGGCCCCGGGGCCGCCTCCACCACTGGCTGCACCGGCTCCAGGAGGCCCCGAAGAAGGTGAGTGACCGGGGAGGGGAAACCGATGGCTGGGCTCAGCTGGGAGCCCAGACGTGGGAGCTACTGAGCCATCCCCCTCTGCCCCCAGGAGTCCCGGGACTGCCTCGAAGCCTCTGTCGTGTTCAACCTCTTCCGCCTCCTCACCCGGGACCTGAAATGTGTTGCCAGTGGAGACCAGTGTGTCTGACCCCAGAGACCCACCTG
>NW_020839166.1:0-7000 GCF_003676395.1 Aethalodelphis obliquidens
TCATAAATGTAATGTATAAACATGACATCCTTTTGAATTGAGAGGTGTTTCAGGTCATTACAGACTAGACTATGACAGAAAGCTTAACAGTTGATATACTCCTGAGCTAGAATAGTACAATTGTGTTTCTGGCTCTACCTGCTGAAAGCAAACTACCTCTTTGCTCAAAAGTTTAGAGAAGAAAAGCATTGTCCACATCTATCATTGCCTATCAGTTGACAGGAGATGTAATGATTTGCTCCAGCAATGAAACTACATCTAGATTAGCAGATGCAATTGGAATCACTGCATGATTATATTTTCAATAGTCTCATTTCATAATGGTTATTTACATCTGTCCTCTGCACAAGCAAAATAGGTAAGTTGAATTAGCTGTGGTAGGAATAAACTCCAGCACTTTTAGGGGCTTGATAGTGACATTAATCTCTGAAATCCCTCTTGGGATGTGGTGTTGTTTCCGGTTTAATATTTTATGTGTAAAGGAAGATCTAGGGGTTTTCACTAGGCTTTCCCTACCATAACAAAGCCCTTTCCACGGGTTAAAGAACCAAGTCCGCTGATGAGCATGTGCTATCTGATGATGTATTTTGGAACTCAGAAGATAGTCACGGTGTGGGTTTAGGTGTCCATTGGGTCTGCTATGAAATGGACACACTCCATTGATTATGTGACCTTCATAAGCCTCTCTTCTGACTAGTACATTACAGTTCTATTTTTATCTCCAGGCATCAGTGGGAGGTCAGAGTCAATGTCAAATGTCCTTGAAAAGTCTGATGATTTCACCTTCACCAGTTCATAGTAACCATGGCAAATATTTGCTGGTCTTTAGGGAAAAGCTAGGAGAAATATTAACAATATCCATTTTGGGCTATATAGCTAGGTCTCTCCTCAAGAGGACTCAGTCTTCTTTTCATTAAAATGACTCTGGTTACTGTAAACTGGTTGAGGGATGTCTGTGACTGTATTGTGTTCTAAAACAGATCACGGTTAACACATTTGGGAATTTTTACTTTTACAAATTTAACAGACTACTCATTTATTTTAGTTCTAGGTACATAACGATGAACTATTCAACACCAAAATCTTTGCAGCATAGACATTCTGATTCCTGCTTCAGCTCTGCTCTGCAGTGGAGTTACCATTACTATTTTATCTCTGGAGATTAAGTGCCTCTATTTGCCATCTGCCACCCTGGAATTCCATTATCCCCATTGATTTCTGGGAGCCCAGATCCATGACAGTAGTTTCTGCTTATATTTCTGAACAATAGAAAGTAATCACAGGGACTTCCCTGGTGGTCCAGTGGTTAAGAATGCAGGGGACGCGAGTTCCACCCCTGGTTGGAGAACTAAGATCCCACATGCCACAGGGCAACTGAGCCTGTGTGTTGCAACTACTGAGTCCGTGCGCTCCGGAGCCCGTGCACCACAACTAGATAGCCCACATGCTGCAAACTACAGAGCCTGTGCACTGTGGAGCCCATGAGCCACAACTAGAGAGAAGCCTGCACGTCGCATCTACTGAGCCTGTGTGCTCTGGAGTCTGTGCACCACAACTAGAGAGAAGCCTGCCCGTCGTAATGAAGAGCTCATGCACCACAATGAAAGATCCCTCAGGGCGCAGCGAAGGTCCCACCTGCCCCAACTAAGACCCGATGTAGCTAAGTAAATAAATAAATAAATATTCAAAAAGAAAAAAATATGTAATCACAAAGGAGTTCATTAAGGACACTGGGGACTCCCCATGAATGTATTTCTTCCAGACTTAATGAAGGGAATGTATTCTGATCCACCTGAGGGGTGCATTAGGAGATAAATAAACAAATATGACATCATAAATACATTCTACTGTTCAGATCTCACTAAGACTTTGATTATATCTCTCAGTAATATGACAGGGAATTTCTAGCATTTAATTTAATTAAATGTAAGCACTTTTTGGTCCCAGATTTTAGTCATTTGCAAAGGAAAATGTTAAAGCTACTCCTATCTTCTTGATTTAACATATTGAATCCAGAATCTTGGCTAAGTGAGACCTTACTGCTCTCCTCAGCCTGAGCCAAATATGTATTTCTTCTACCTTAATCTAAAAACCTTAGGATTAATTCTCACTTGTTTACCTAGGTTTTGGTAAATGTAGAATGTTAAAATCATATGTGAAAAATTTTTGGTATGTGTAATGCTTTCCATGTCACACTTTGTACATTACCTTCTGGGCCCTGTTGGAACTTGACTCTGGTTATAGATGTAGGAGCATTAAGAATTGTTGGAGATAGGATATGGAGAGGATTAGCAGTCTCTTCTTGCAAGAGAACTGTCTCAGTGGGGAGGAAATTATAGTTTCTTCAAACAAGAGGAAACTAATGTCTTTAAAACAAGAGGTTGAAGAGATAATTCTAAAAGAAAGGCAGTTTAGCAGAGTTTAAAAGTTCAACTTTCCAATCTTATTTGGAATTTTTCCATATGCCTCTATCCTAATATTTAGGACCCCAATCCTTCCCAATCAATACCCTAAATTTATCATAAAAAGCCTTGCAAGCTTGAGAATTCAATTCTGTAATCTTATAATTTAGGTATGATTTTTTAATAGATCTTTATTGGAGTATAATTGCTTCACAATACTGTGTTAGTTTCTGTTGTACAACAAAGTGAATCAGCCATATACATACATATATCCCCATATCTCCTCCCTCTTGAGCCTCCCTCCCACCCTCTCTATTCCACCCCTCTAGGTCGTCACAAAGTACCGAGCTGATCTCCCTGTGCTATGCTGCTGCTTCCCACTAGCTAAATATTTACCATTTGGTAGTGTATATATGTCAATGCTACTCTTACTTCACCCCAGCTTGCCCCTCCACCCCGTGTCTTCAACTCCATTCCCTATATCTATATCTTTATTCCTGCCCTGCCACTAAGTTCATCAGTACCACATTCATATGGAAATACAAAAGACCCTGAATAGCCAAAATAATACTGCAAAGAAAAGTGGAGCTGGAGGAATCAGGCTCCCCAACTTCAAACTATACTACAAAGCTACAGTAATCAAGACAATATGGTACTGGCACAAAAACAGAAATATAGATCAATGGAACAAGATAGAAAGACCAGAGATAGACCCACACACATATGGTTGCCTAATTTATGACAAAGGAGGCAAGAACATACAGTGGAGAAAAGACAGCCTCTTCAATAAGTGGTGCTGGGAAAACTGGACAGCTACATGTAAAAGAATAAAATGAGAACACTACCTAACACCATACACAAAAATACACTCCAAATGGATTAAAGACCTAAATGTAAGACCAGACACTATAAAACTCATAGAGGAAAACATAGGAAAAACACTCTTTGACACAGGTATGATTTCTATAAATATGAGCACTATGTCTATAGAAGATGAGGTTTTATTTTATGGTAGTCAGCTCCCTTATAAGAGATTTGGGCAGGAAAATTAGTGTTGTGAACTCATCATTTTTTTTGCTCCAAATTTCACAGCCCATTTGGAAGCCATAAAAGCAAAGAAACAGAAACAAACAAAAAACCTTCCTAATGTAAAATTAATGTGTCTGCTACATAGTTCTCCCTTCCAAATTTCTTGCAAAGTGCTTCATTTGGTCATGCTAACCTGTAATTATGTAGGAAAGAGAATTCTGTAAAAAGACAGCATCAGTCTAGCTGTGTTGGCACAGTAGAAATCCTCTATGCAGTGGTCCATCTAGAAATATTATTTTGGGGGGGAGAATTTTTGTGGATGAGGATAGTGGCTTCAGTACTATTTAATTTGTTATTATGAGTAAAGGATTGTTTAAGTTTTCATTTTCTTCTTGTGTCAATTTTTGTAGGTTATGTATTTCCAGAAATTAAAAAACATTTTTTTAACCTCAATTTTATTTACTGACCTAGAGCATTGGTTCTTAAATGAGGGCTAATTTGCCCTCAATGGGACATTTTTTAAATCTTTTTTTGGTCACAACAGAATTTTTTCTATTGACATTTAGTAGGTAGAAACTAGGATGCTGTGAACTATCCTGCAATATAGAGGACAACCTTCCCATCAACCAAACCTTATTTGATCCAAAATGTTAATAGTGCCAAGGTTGAGGAAACTTGGTCTAAAGTGTTTTGTGATATGTCTCAATATAATTTTAAAACTCTACTGCATATTTTGTATGTTATCTTTTTGTATGTTACCTCTGTGGCTTTCTTATTTTACTCAAATCTTGACCTGACAATTTTTGCTATTTTGACAATTTTTCAAACGTATATAACATTTTTGTTCTTGTTAGCAGCAGAACTTATCCTAAAACCTATCCAGCATTTTCTTCTAAATTGTATCATTTCTTTGTAGTAGTATCTCCATAATATGTCATATCTGGTTAAGAGAGAAGGTGAATGATAAGTTAATGGTAAGCTGAGGAGGAATGTAATCAAAAGAACAGCAATCTTTATCAAAATGTGAGATTCATAGGTAACATCTTGATTTTGCTTAATTAATATGTCATTCTTATTTGGACAGTAGTAGTGGACAGTTAAAAAAGAGAAGGAAAAACATTGATATCTCCTTGTAAAATGTAAATTTCCCCACATTTTTATTAGGAGGAATTTGTAATTAATAAATCTTTATTTTTTCTCCCTAATGAGAAGACAAATCTTGTTCTTAAATAATCTGTAATTGTTAGTTGAAAGAAATGAAGATGACTCCAAGTGAAAAAACAGGATATGGAAGAGAAACTCTGACAAACAATTCTGAAAGATTCAAGTGATAAATGCATTAATGTGGAGAATACCAGAATTTACTTATAGATTCTAAAATTTTATATATAGAATGCATAAATTTTGAAATTTATGTATAAAATTACATGAAATTATATATATTTGATAAATAGTCCTGAATAAAAAACACCTATACATTGCATATACATTTTAATTTTCTTTGCTTTTCATGGCAAGTAACTAAAATTATTTCTGACATATTGTATTTTTATGTTTATGAATGGTTAAAAGATTTAGGTATCATCGCATTTAACAACAGTTCTACAACTTTGGTGTGCATTATACGTATCTGAGTAAGGTTGATGAATATGCAAATATCTGGTCCCTCTTTCAGAGATTTTGATTCAATTTTCAAAATAGAGCTGCTCTATCTATCTATGCATCCACACGCTCCTTAGGGATATAATAAGGTTTGAGAGATGTGAGTAACTGTGTTTTAACCTAAATACCTAAATAGAGAAAAACAATATATTTAAGTATTCTATGGCGAGTTTATACTTAATACATGACAGCAAAATTCAGTCATAGGAAAAATAATTATTAAGCACCTAAAATTTGAAAAATAACATTGCTCTTTTTTGGAGCAATATATATGCAAAACAAACAAATAAACAAAAAATTGTGTACTCACATTGGTCAGCCTTAGCTAAGTTATGCTTAAGTTATAAACCACAAAGTTTCAGAGACACATACAAAAAAGGAAATAAAAATGATGCATTTCCTATTATTGTGACATGTTCATGATGGTTTGTCTGTGGATGTGCTTCTCATTTTTATTAAAGGAACTGAGCTAGATGACCAGTCCCAGTTAAATATATTTCTGTTTTCATAGGAAATGGAAAAGATAAAATGATGGAACCATCAAAGGTTCTTAAAGATTTTCCTTGGAAGTGCCTCATCCCTCTTCTGTTCATATTTTATTGGTCAAATTCAGTGTAAGTACAATAGTCAAGCCTGGAGTTAATGAGATAGGAATGTAAGTCCTCTCATAGTGAAGAGAAAACAAATATTTTGTAAACTAATACAATCCTAAAATTGTAGGATTTTACAATCATAAATTTGTACAATACTTACTTGAGGAAATTTTAAATATGATGTTTGTGAAATATGCTATCTAAAATTTATTTTCAATTATTCTAGCAGAAATGAAATTAAAATTATAGATAAATCTCTTAGTGAATTTTAATCAACATGTAAAATGTATTACTTTTAAGTGTCCTATTCAAGAATGAAAGGTGAATGTGAGTGCGGGGTGAGGGGCAGAGAGGAAGAGAGGAAAAGTGTCAGTTGTATCTATGTTCCAGAAATTCTAGATTTCCTAGATGAATATTAGAGATTTATTAATCAGAATAAAATTTTACAAGAAATTAATTTTTATTTGTTTTAATAAATGACATTCAAGATATATTGATTTCTTAGAAATATTATAACAACATCTCTGACTTTGAATTTACAGAAAAACCTAATATAATACACACTTTTGAGTGGTGTTATTGTCCTAGGGCTTAGATTCAGAGGATTTTTCCACTTGAAATTAATTTCATCTTACACTTAAATAATTTTACTTCTGTCAGAAACAAACCCTACATAAGTTGTATGAAGGTGGATAAAGGCTAGAAAGCTAGGAATTTACTGGATCTTTAAGAAAAGATTGTACGAGTTTTTGTGTCTTTTTACTCATAAATATAGGTGTGTGTGGTGGTGGATTTTTTTCTGGTACTTGCTTTAATTTTAGCATCCACCTGGTAATGTTTAGGGGAGAGAGGAAACCTACAGCTTTCATCCAACTATATCAGTGGTATCATCTACCACAAAGAACCTTGTTATTTGACCTGGTTCAGATCAGTGTGCACTAGGAAGGAAGGTGGGGTTTAGAAAAACATGCCAAAGATGATTACAGTATGAGGTAAAATGGTACAAATATATTTAAGGAAAGAGGGTATATTAATTTATAGTTGTCTACTATGAAAGCAATGGAACTAAATGATTACTACAGGGGAGATGCATTTTAAACTGGGCCTCAAAATTTGTATCATGGTTGGAGACAGCCAGGTAGAACAGAGCAGCGTGAAGGAGCAGATAATGAAAATTCATGAAAGCATCAGAGTATTCTCTTTGTGGGAGATTTCAGAAATCCAAGCCTCCAATTATTTTTTTTTAGTAGAGTTATAGTCAGTTTAAAGCACACATATTCAGCAGTAAAACTTCAGATAGTGATATCATAGACA
>NW_020839167.1:0-6999 GCF_003676395.1 Aethalodelphis obliquidens
TATTTTTTCCTGTTTCTACTGTACTTTTTCATTATATTGTGTTTTTTTTCCTTTGCTTTGCTGTGTTTTTATCTTATTTTTAACTATATTTCCTATTTTTACTTTATGTCTTTGTTGTTTTGCATTTTTCTCCTTTTGTTTTAATCTTTCAGTTTGTACTTTTTTGGATCATTTTTGTGTGTTTGTTTTTGTGCTTTTCGTTTTTTTAGTTTGCTTTCTGTATTTGATTTGCTTTTGTTTTTGTTACTTAATTTTTAGGGTTTGTTTTCGTTTGGGGGTTAGTTTATTGGTTTGGTTGCTCTCTTCTTTTTGTTTTCACCTTTTTTTTTTTTTTGTGAGTGTGTGTGTGTGTGTTTCTTTGTGTGTTTTGTCCGTTTAGTTTTGCTTTTACCATTCTTCTCTTTTTTGGTTTTGTTCGTCTGTTTTCTTTTTTTCCTTTTCTTCTGTGCCGCGCAGCCTGTGGGGTCTTGGTGCTCAGGCCAGCGGTTGGAACAGAGTTTCTGAGGTGGGAGAGCCAAGTTGAGGTTGCTCGACAACAAGAGAACTCCTGGCCCCATGGAATATTAATCAGTGAGAGTTCTGCCCCAGGTCTCCATCTCAACACTAAGACCCGGCTCCATGCAGTTTCTTATATAGAAAATCCTAAGGAGTCAACAGAAAAATTGCTAGAATTTATGGGTGAATTTAACAATGTTTTATAATGTAAGGTAAATAGGCAAAAAATCAATTGCATTTCTTTTTTTCTAAACAGATTATTAATCTTTTTATTTTTCCATGTATCCAGTTTTATTTTTAATTTTTAAAAAAATTTTTAATTGGGGTATAGTTGTTTTACAATGTTGTGTTAGTTTCTACTGTACAGCAAAGTGGAGGTTCCTGTGGTATACAGCAGGTTTTCATTAGTTATCTATATTATATATATTAGTATATATATGTTAATCCCAATTCATCCCACCCCCCCTTCTCCCCTTGTTGTCCATACATTTGATTTCTATGTCTGAGTGTTTATTCCTGCCCTGTAAAATGGTTCATCTCTACCATTTTTCTAGATTCCACAAATATGTTTTAATATACGATATTTGTTTTTTTCTTTGTGACTTACTTCACTCTGTATGACAGTCTCTAGGTCCATCCACATCTCTACAAATGACCCAATTTCCTTCCTTTTTATTGTTGAGTAATATTCCATTGTATATATCTACCACATCTTCTTTACCCATTCTCTGTTGATGGACATTTAGGTTGTTTTCATGACATGGCTATTGTAAATAGTGCTGCAATGAACATTGGGGTGCATGTGTCTTTTTGAATTATGGTTTTCACTGGTTATATGCCCAGTAGTGAGATTGCTGGGTCATATGGTAATTCTATTTTTAGTTTTTTAAGGGACCTCCATATTGTTCTCCATAGTAGCTGTATCAATTTACCTTCCCACCAACAGTGCAAGAGGGTTCCCTTTTCTACATACCCTCTCCAGCATTTATTGTTTGTAGATTTTCTGATGATGGCCATTCTGACCAGTGTGAGGTGATACCTCATTGGAGTTTTGATTTGCATTTCTCTAATAATTAGTGATGTTGAACATCTTTCACCTGCCTCTTGGCCATCTGTATGTCTTCTTCAGAAAAATGTCTATTTAGGTCTTCTGCCCATTTTTTTGATTGGGTTTTTTGTTTTTTTGATATTGAGCTGCATGAGCTGTTTATATATATTGGAGATTAATCCTTTACCTGTTGCTTCATTTGCAAATAATATCCCCCATTCTGATGGTTGACTTTTCATCTTGTTTATGGTTTCCTTTGCTGTGCAAAAGCTATTTTCATTAGGTCCCATTTGTTTGTTTTTGTTTCTATTTCCATTAATCTATGAGGTGTGTCAAAAAAGATCTTGCTGCAATTTATGTCAAAGAATGTTCTTCCTGGGTTTCCCTGGTAGCACAGTGGTTGAGAGTCCACCTGCCAATGCAAGGGACAGGGGTTCGTGCCCCAGTCCGGGAAGATCCCACATACCACGGAGCGGCTGGGCCCGTGGGCCATGGCTGCTGGACCTGTGCGTCCAGAGCCTGTGCTCTGCAACGGGGGAGACCACAACAGTGAGAAGCCCGTGTACCACAAAAAAAGAGAGTGTTCTTCCTATGTTTTCCTCTAAGAGTTTTAGAGTGTCTGACCTTATATTTAGGTCTTTAATCCATTTTGAAGTTATTTTTGTGTATGGTGTTAGGGAGTGTTCTAATTTCATTCTCTTACATATAGCTGTCCAGTTTTCCCAGCACCACTTATTGAAGAGGCTGTCTTTTCTCCATTGTATATTCTTGCCTCCTTTATCAAAGATAAAGTGACCATAGGTGAGTGGGTTTATCTCTGGGCTTTCTATCCTGTTCCATTGATCTGTATCCCTATTTTTGTGCCAGTATCATACTGTCTTGATTACTGTAGATTTGTAGTATAGTCTGAAGTCAGGGAGTCTGATTCCTCCAGCTCCATTTCTTTCCCTCAAGACTGCTTTGGTTATTCGGGGTCTTTTTTTTCTCCATAAAAATTTTAAGAGTTTTTTGTTCTAGTTTTGTAAAAAATGTCACTGGTAATTTGATAGAGATTGCATTGAATCTGTAGATTACCTTGGGCAGTATAGTCATTTTCAGAATATTGATTCTTCCAATCCAGTGACATGGTATTTCTCTCCATCTGTTTGTACCATCTTTTATATGTTTCATCAGTGTCTTATTGTTTTCTGCATACAGGTCTTTTTTCTCCTTAGGTTTATTCCTAGGTATTTTATTCTTTTTGTTCCAATGGTAAATGGGAGTGTTTCCTTAAATTCTCTTTCAGATTTTTCATCATTAGTGCATAGGAATGTAAGAGATTTCTTGGCATTAATTTTGCATTCTGCTACTTTACCAAATTAAGTGATTAGTTCTAGGAGTTTTCTGGTGGCATCTTTAGGATTGTCTATGTACAGTATCATGTCATATGCAAACAGTTATAGTTTTACTTCTTCTTTCCAGTATGGATTCCTTTTATTTCTTTTTTTTCTCTGATTGCTGTGGGTAGGACTTCCAAAAGTATGTTGAATAATAGTGATGAGAGTGGGCACCCTTGTCTGGTTCCTGATTTTGGAGGAAATGTTTTCAGTTTTTCACCATTGAGAATGATGTTTGCTGTGGGTTTGTCATATATGGACTTTATTACGTTGAGGTAGGTTCCCTCCTCTTTATGCCCACTTTTGGAGAGTTTCTGTCATAAATGGGTGTTGCATTTTGTTAAAAGTTTTTTCTGCCTCTATTGAGATGATCCTATAGTTTTCACTCTTCAATTTGTTAATATGGTGTATCACATTGATTGATTTGCATATTTTGAAGAATCCTTGCATCCCTGGGATAAATCCCACTTGATCAGGGTGTACAATCCTTTCAATGTGTTGTTGGTTTCTGTTTACTAGTATTTTGTTGAGGATTTTGCGTCTATATTCATTGGTGATATTGGTCTGTAATTTTCTTTTTTTGTGTGATATCTTTGCCTGGTTTTGGTATCAGGTTGATGGTGGCCTCATAGAATGAGTTTGGGAATGTTCCTTCCTCTGCAATTTATTGGAAGATTTTGAGGAAGATGGGTATTAGCTCTTCTCTAAATGTTTGATAAAATTCATCTGTGAAGCCATTTGGTCCTGGACTTTTGTTTGCTGGAAGATTTTTGACCACAGTTTCAATTTCATTACTTGTAATTGGTCTGTTCATATTTTCTTTTTCTTCCTGGTTCAGTCTTGGAAGATTGTGCTTTTCTAAGAATTTGTCCATTTCTTCCAGGTTGTCCATTTTATTGGCATAGAGTTGCTTGTAGTAGTCTCTTATGATGCTTTTATTTCTGTGGTGCCCATTGTAGCTTCTTTTTTTTCATTTCTAATTTTAATGATTTGAGTTCTCTCCCTCTTTTTCTTGATGAGTTTGGCTAATGGTTTATCAAATTTTTTTATCTTCTCAAACAACCAGCTTTTAGTTTTATTGATCTTTGCTATCGTTTCCTTCATTTCTTTTTCATTTATTTCTGCTCTGATCTTTATGATTTCTTTCCTTCTACTAACTTTGTGTTTTGTTTGTTCTTCTTTCTCTAGTTCATTTAGGTGTGATGTTAGATTGTTTTTTTGAGATTTTTATTGTTTCTTGAGCAGGGATTGTATTGTTATAAACTTCCCTCTTAGAAGTGATTTTGTTGCATCCCAAAGGTTTTCGGTCACTGTGTTTTCATTGTCACTTGTCTCTAGGTATTTTTTTATTTCCCCTTTGATTTCTTCAGTGATGTCTTGGTTATTTATTGGCATGTTGTTTAGTCTCCATGTGTTTGTGCTTTTTACAGTTTTTTTTCCTGTAATTGATTTCTAATCTCATAGCATTGGGGTTGGAATAGATCCTTGATATGATTTCAATTTTCTTAAATTTACCAGAGCTTGATTTGTGAACCAAGATGTGGTCTATCCTGCAGAATGTTCCCTGTGCACTTGAAAAGAATGTGTATTCTCCTTTTTTGGATGGAATGTCCTATAAATATCAATTAAATCTATCTGGTCTAATGTGTCATTTAAAGTTGTGTTTCCTTAGTAATTTTCTGTCTGAATGATCTGTCAATTGGTGTAAGTGAGGTGTAAAGTCCCCCACTATTTTTGTGTTCCTTTCGATTTCCCCTTTTATGGCTGTTAGCCTTTGCCTTACGTACTGAGGTGCTCCTATGTTGGGTGCATATATATTTATAATTGTTGTATCTTCTTCTTGGATTGATCCTTGATCATTATGTAGTGTCCTTTCTTTTCTGTTGCAACAGTCTTTATTTAAAAATTTATTTAATGTGATATGTGTATTGCTACTCCAGCTTTATTTTGATTTCCTTTTGTATGGAATACCTTTTTCCATCCACTCACTCAGTCTGTATGTGTCCCTAAGTCTTAAGTGGGTCTCTTGTAGGCAGCATATATATGGGTCTTGTTTTTGTATCCATTCAGCTAATCTGTATGTTTTGGCTGGGACTTCTAATCCATTCACATGTAAGGTAATTTTCAATATGTATGTTCCTATTACCATCTTCTTAATTGTTTTGGCTTTGTTTTTGTAGGTGTTTTTTCTTCTCCTGTGGTTCCCACTTAGAGAAGTTCCTTTCTCATTGGTTGTAGAGCTCGTTTGGTGGTGCTGAATTCTCTTAGCTGTTGTTTGTCTGTAAGGCTTTTGATTCCTTCATCAAATCTGAATGAGAGCCTTGCTGGGTAGAGTAATGTTGGTTGTAGGTTTTTCCCTTTCATCACTTTACTTATATCCTGCCACTCCCTTCTGGCCTGCAGAGTTTCTTCTGAAAAACCAGCTGATAATCTTATGGTGATTCTCTGTATGTTATTTTTTGCTTTTCCCTTGCTACTTTTAATAGTTTTTCTTTGTATTTAATTTGTGATAGTTTGATAAATGTTTCTCAGCATGTTTCTCCTTGGTTTATTCCATATGGGACTCTCTGTACTTCTTGACTTGATTGACCATTTCCTTTTCCATGTTAGGGAAGTTTTCGACTATAATCTCTTCAAGTATTTTCTCAGACCCTTTCTCTCGTCTTCTTCTTCTGGGACCCCTATAATTTGAATGCTGTTTTGTTTAATTATTTCCCAGAGGTCTCTGAGACAGTCCTGAATTATTTTTATTTTTTTTCTTTACTCTGCTACTTGGTAGTTATTTCCACCATTCTATCTTCCAGCTCACTTATCTGTTCTGCTTCAGTTCTTCTGCTATTGATTCCTTCTAGAGTATTTTCAGTTTCAGTTATTGTGTTGTTCATCACTGTTTGCTTTGTAGTGCTTCTAGGCCCTTGTTAAACGTTTCTCGTATTTTATCCATTCTATTTCTGAGAGTTTGGATCATCTTTACTATCACTACTCTGAATTGTTTTTCAGGTAGACTGCCTATTTCCTCTTCATTTTTCTGGTCTTCTGGGTTTTTATCTTGCTCCTTTGTCTGCAAGATATTTCTCTGTCTTCTCATTTTATTTAACTTAGTGTGTTTCAGGTCTCCTTTCCTCAGGCTCCAGTGTCTTTGTTCCTCTTGCTTCTGGTGTCTGCCCCCAGTGGGTGAGGTTAGTCCAATGGCTTGTGTAGGTTTCCTAGTGGGGGGAACTGGTGCCTGCATTCTTGTGGGTGGAGCTGGATCTTGTCCTTCTGATGGGCAGGGCAGTGTCTGGTGGTGTGTTTTGGGGTGTCTGTGAGCTTAGTATGACTTTAGGCAGCCTGTCTGCTAATGAGTAGCCTTATGTTCCTGTCTTCCTAGTTTTTGGCATGAGGCGTCCAGCACTGTGGCTTGCTGGTTGTTGGGTGTAGCTGGGTCTTAGTGTTGAGATGGAGACCTCTGGGAGAATTCTCACCAATTAATATTCCCTGGGGCCAGGAGTTCTCTGGTGGTCCAACATCCTGGACTCAGCTCTCCCACATCAGAGGCTTAGGCCTGACCCCTGCCCAGAGCACCAAGACCCCACAAGCTGCACGACATGGAAAACAAGACAAGACAAGAAAAGAAAAGAAAAGAAAAGAAAAGAACGAACAGACAACACTACTCCAAGACAAATGGTCAAACCAAAACTAGACAGACAAAAACACACAAAGAAACACACAGACACATAGACAAGAGAAAACTAAAAAGAAGACAGAAACCAAATAAATAAACAAAACCAAAATTGAAAACAACACTAAAAACTAAAGTAACAAAACAAAAAACACCAGAAACAAATCAAAAGCAGA
This sequence comes from Aethalodelphis obliquidens, assembly GCF_003676395.1. NCBI lineage: Eukaryota > Metazoa > Chordata > Mammalia > Artiodactyla > Delphinidae > Aethalodelphis > Aethalodelphis obliquidens. The sequence goes on from NW_020839167.1 coordinate 6,757, forward strand.
AAGCAAGCTAGAAAAAGGCAAAGAAAGCAAAAAACAGAAACAGAAAAAAAGAAAGAAAAAAGGTAAGAACAAAAGAAAGAAGAAAACAAAAGGAAAAAACACAAAACAAAAAAAAGGTAGAGTAAAAATAGAAAAATATAAAATACAGTTAAAAAAATAAAAACAAAGCAAAACAAAGGAAAATATCAAAACAGGGAAAAAACACAATATAATGAAAAAGTACAGTAGAAACAGGAAAAAATA
>NW_020839168.1:0-6995 GCF_003676395.1 Aethalodelphis obliquidens
ATATTCCATTGTATATATGTGCCACATCTTCTTTATTCATTCATCTGTCCATGGACATTTAGGTTGCTTCCATGTGCTGGCTATTGTAAATAGGGTTTCAATGAACAGTGTGGTACATGCTTCTTTTTGAATTACGGTTTTCTCAGGGTATATGCCCAGTAGTGGGACTGCTGGGTCATATGATAGTTCTGTTTTTAAGGAACCTCCATACTGTTCTCCATAGTGGCTGTATCAATTTACATTCCCACCAATAGTGCAAGAGGGTTCCCTTTTCTCCACACCCTCTCTAAAATTTATTGTTTGTAGAATTTTTGATGATGGCCATTCTGACCGGTGTGAGGTGATACCTCATTGTAGTTTTGACTTGCACTTCTCTAATGAGTAGTGATGTTGAGCATCTTTTCATGCATTTGTTGGCAATCTGTATATCTTCTTTGGAGAAATGTCTATTTAGATCTTCTGCCCAGTTTTGGATTGGGTTGTTTGTTTCCTTGATATTGAGCTGCATGAGCTGCTTGTATATTTTGGAGATTAATTGATTGTCAGTTGCTTCGTTTGCAACAACATATTTTCTCCCATTCTGAGGGTTATCTTTTTATCTTGTTTATGATTTCCTTTGCTGTGAAAAAGCTTTTAAGTTTCATTAGGTCCCATTTGTTTATTTTTGTTTTTATTTCCAATTCTCAAGGAGGTGGGTCAAAAAAGATCTTGCTGTGATTTATGTCAAGGAGTGTTCTTCCTATGTTTTCCTCTAAGAGTTTGATAGTGTCTGGCCTTACAGTTAGGTCTTTAATCCATTTTGAGCTTATTTTTGTGTATGGTGTTAGGGAGTGATCTAATCTCAAACTTTTACATGTAGCTGTCCAGTTTTCCCAGCACCACTTATTGAAGAGGCTGTCTTTTCTCCATTGTATATTCTTGCCTCCTTTATCAAAGATAAGGTGATCATATGTGCGTGGGTTTATCTCTGGGCTTTCTATCCTGTTTCACTGATCTAGACTTCTGTTTTTGTGCCAGAACCATACTGTCTTGATTACTGTAGCTTTGTAGCGTAGTCTGAAGTCATGGAGCCTGATTCCTCCAGATCCATTTTCCTTTCTCAAGATTGCTTTGCCTATTCAGGGTCTTTTGTGTTTACATGCAAAGTTTAAAATTTTTTGTTCTAGTTCTGTAAAAAAAAAAAAATGCCATTGTTAGTTTGATAGGGATTGCATTGAATCTGTAGATTGCTTTGGGTAGTATTGTCATTTTCACAATGTTGATTCTTCCAATTGAAGAACATGGTATATCTCTCTATCTGTTTCTCCATCTGAAGAAAGCTGTTTAATTTCTTCCATCAGTGTCTTATAGTTTTCTGCATACAGGTCTTTTGTCTCTTTAGGTAGGTTTATTCCTAGGTATTTTATTCTTTTTGTTGCAATAGTAAATGGGAGTGTTTCCATAATTTCTCTATCAGATTTTTCATCATTAGTGTATAAGAATGCAAGAGATTTCTGTGCATTAATTTTGTATCCTGTTACTTTACCAGATTCATTTATAAGCTCTAGTAGTTTTCTGGTATCATCTTTAGGACTCTCTATGTAGAGTAGCATGTCATCTGCAAACAGTGACAGCTTTACTTCTTCTTTTCCGATTTGGATTCCTTTTATTTCTTTTTCTTTTCTGATTGCTGTGGCTAAAACTTCCAAAACTATTTTGAATAATAGTGGCGAGAGTGGACAACCTTTGTCTTGTTCCTGATTTTAGAGGAAGTGGTTTCAGTTTTTCACCATTGAGGATGATGTTGCCTTGGGTTTGTCATATATGGCCTTTGTTACGTGGAGGTAAGTTCCCTCTGTGCCTACTTTCTGGAGAGCTTTTATCATAAATAGGTGTTGAATTTTGTTGAAAGCTTTTTCTGCACCTATTGAGATGATCATATCGTTTTTATCCTTCAGTTTGTTAATATGGTGTATCACATTGATTGATTTACATATACTGAAAAATCCTTGCATTCCTGGGATAAACCTCACTTGATCATGGTTTATGATCCTTTTAATGTGTTGTTGGATTCTGTTTGCTAGTATTTTGTTGAGGATTTTTGCATCTATGTTCATCAGTGATATTGGTCTATAGTTTTCTTTCTTTGTGACACCTTTGGTTTTGGTATCAGGGTGATGGTGGCCTCATAGAATGAGTTTGGGAGTGTTCCTCCCTCTGCTATATTTTGCAAGAGTTTGAGGATGGTGTTAGCTCTTCTCTAAATGTTTGATAGAATTCGCCTGTGAAGCCAACTGGTCCTGGGCTTCTGTTTGTGGGAAGATTTTTAATCACAGTTTCAATTTCAGTGCTTGTGATTGGGCTATTTATATTTTCTGTTTCTTCCTGGTTCAGTCTCAGAAAGTTGTGGTTTTCTAAGAATTTGTCCATTTCTTCCAGGTTGTCCGTTTTATTGGCATGTAGTTGCTTGTAGTAATCCCTCATGATCCTTTGTGTTTCTGCAGTGTCAATTGTTACTTCTCCTTTTTCATTTCTAATTCTGTTGATTTGAGTCTCCTTCCCTTTTTTCTTGATGAGTCTGACTAGTGGTTTATCAATTTGTTTATCTTCTCAAAGAAAGAGCTTTTAGTTTTATTGATCTTGGATATTGTTTCCTTCATTTCTTTTTCATTTATTCCTGATCTGATCTTTATGACTTCCTTCTATCTGCTAAATTTGGGGTTCTTTTGTTCTTCTTTCTCTAACAGCCTTAGGTGTAAGTTTAGGTTGTTTATTTGAGCTTTTTCTTCTTTCTTAAGGTAGGATTGTATTGCTATAAACTTCCTCTTAGAACTGCTTTTGGGGCATCCCATAGGTTTGGGGTCATCCTGTTTTCATTGTCATTTGTTTCTAGGTACTTCTTGGTTTCTTCTTTGATTTCTCAGTGATCTCCTGGTTATTTAGTAGTGTATTGTTTAGCCTCTATGTGTTTGCATTTGTTACAGTTTTTTTCCTGTAATTGATATCTAGTTTCATAGTGTTGTGGTCAGAAAAGATACTTGATATAATTTAAATTTTCTTAAATTTACAAAGGCTGGATTTGTGACCCAAGATGTGATCTCTCCTGGAGAATATTCCATGAGCACTTGAGAAGAAAGTATTCTGTTGTTTTGGATGGAATGTCCTATAAATGTCAATTAAATCCATGTTGTTTAATGTGTCATTTAAAGCTTCTATTTCCTTATGTATTTCCATTTTGGATGATCTGTCCACTGCTGAAAGTGAGGTATTAAAGTCCACTACTATGATTGTGTTACTGTCAATATCCCCTTTTATGGCTATTAGCATTTGCCTTATGTATTGAGGTGCTCCTATGTTGGGTGTATAAATATTTACAATTGTTATATCTTCTTGGATTGATCCCTTGATCATTATGTAGTGTCGCTCTTTGTCTCTTGTAGTCGTCTTTATTTTAAACTCTATTTTGTCTGATATGAGAATTGCTACTCCAGCTTTCTTTTGATTTCCATTTGCATGGAATATCTTTTTCCATCCCCTCACTTTCAGTTGTATGTGTCCCTAGGTCTGAAGTGGGTCTCTTGTAGACAGCATATATACAGGTCTTGCTTTTGTATCCATTCAGCCAGTCTATGTCTTTTGGTTGGAGCCTTTAATCCATTTACATTGAAGGTAATTATCAATATGTAGTTCCTATTACCATTTTCTTAATTGTTTTGGGTTCGTTATTGTAGGTCTTTTCCTTCTCTTGTGTTTCCTGCCTAGAGAAGTTCTTTTAGCATTTGTTGTAAAGTTGGTTTGGTGATGCTGAATCCTCTTAGCTTTTGCTTGTCTTAAAGGTTTTAATTTGTCCATCAGATCTGAATGAGATCCTTGCTGGGTAGAGTAATCTTGGTTGTAGGTTTTTCCCTTTCATCACTTAAAATATGTCCTGGCACTCCCTTCTGGCGTGCAGAGTTTCTGCTGAAAGATCAGCTGTTAACCTTATGGGCATTCCCTTGTATATTATTTGTTGTTTTTCCCGTGCTACCTTTAATATTTTTTCTTTGTATTCAACTTTTGATAGTTTGATTAATATGTGAATTGGCGTGTTTCTCCTTGGATTTATCCTGTATGGGACTCTCTGCACTTCCTGGACTTGACTGACAATTTCCTTTCCCATATTAGGGAAGTTTTCAACTATAATCTCTTCCAGTATTTTCTCAGTCCCTTTCCTTTTCTCTTCTTCTTCTGGGACCCCTATAATTCGAATGTTGGTGCATTTAATTTTGTGCCAGAGGTCTCTGAGACTGTCGTTGATTCTTTTCATTCTTTTTTCTTTATTCCGCTCTGTGGTAGTTATTTCCACTATTCTCTCTTTCAGGTCACTTACCCGTTCTTCTGTCTCAGTTATTCTCTATTGATTCCTTCTAGAGAATTTTTAATTTCATTTATTTTGTTGTTCATCATTGTTTGTTTGCTCTTTAGTTCTTCTAGGTCCTTGTTAAACGTTTCTTGTATTTTCTCCATTCTATTTCCAAGATTTTGGATCATCCTTCCTGTCATTACTCTGAATCCTTTTTCAGGTAGACTGCCTATTTCCTCTTCATATTTTTTGCTCTGGTGGGTTTTTCCCTTACTCTTTCCTCTGCTGCATATTTCTCTGTCTTCTCATTTTGTTTAACTTACTGTGTTTGGGGTTTCCTTTTTGCAGGCTGCAGGTTCATAATTCCCCTTGCTTTTGGTGTCTGCCCCCATTGGATAAGGTTAGTTCAGTGTCTTGTGTACGCTTCTTCGTGGAGGGGACTGGTGTCTTTGTTCTGGTGGGTGGGGTTGGATCTTGTCTTTCTGGTGGTCAGGGCTGCATCCAGTGGTGTGTTTTGTGGTGTCTGTGAGCTTAATATTATTTTAGGCAGCCTCTCTGCTGATGGGTAAGGCTGTGTTCCTGTCTTACTAGTTGTTTGGCATAGGGTGTCCAGCACTGGAGCTTGCTGGCCATTGGGTGGAGCAGGGTCTTAACATTGAGGTGGAGATCTCTGGGAGCGCTCTCACTGATTGATATTACATGTGGCCGGGAGGTTTCTAGTGGTCCAATGTCCTGAACTCAGCTCTCCCACCTCAGAGACTCAGGCCTGACACCAGGCCGGAGCACCTAGACAACAGGGGCTTATATTTGGGCTCTATATTCTGCTTCATTCATCAATGTGTCTGTTTTCATGCCAGTACCAGTGTTTTGACTACTATAGCTTTGTAATATAGTTTGAAATAAGCAAATGTCATGCCCTCAGTTTTGTTCCTCTTTCTCTAGATTGCTTTAGCTACTGATGGTCTATTTTGGTACCATACAAACTTCAGGATTGTTTTGTTCTATTTCTGTGAAAAGTGCCATAGAATTTTGACAAGGATTTCATTCAATCTGTAGATTGCTTTGCGTACTATGGATATTTCAACAATTTAATTTTTTATGTCCATGAGAACAAAGTATCTTCCCATTTATTTTTGTCTTCTCAATTTCCTTAATCAATGTCATATAGATTTCAATGTACAGGTCTTTCACTTCCTTGTTTAAATGTATTCCTAAATATTTTCTATTCGATGCAATTGTAAATGGAATTGTTTTCTTAACATCACCTTCTGATAGTTTGTTAGTAGTATGTGGAAACACAACTGATTTTTGTGTATTGGTTTTGAATCCTGCAACTTTACTGAATTTGTGTATTAATTCTAACATATACTGACATCTTGTGGGCACGTCTCCCACTGCTAAGCCAAATGATGTGATTTTCTTTTCACTTTCTCTTTTTATGTATGAAAAGTGCACTTTAATAACTGGAGTAGGAAGTCTCTATGCTGTTTATTTTCGGTTGAACAACGTTTAGTTCATAAGCAAGTTAAAAGATTTTTCTAATGGAATTTTTATTGGCATTTCTGTGGCCTATTCAGGAAGAACACCAAGTCTTCTACAGCCTTGAGAGGAGGGGGAAAGTCTCTCTAAATGACAAGAAAGATGGGGCTTCCTTGGTGGTGCAGTGGTTAAGAATCTGCCTGCCAATGCAGGGGACACGGGTTCGAGCCCTGGTCTGGGAAGATCCCACATGCCACAGAGCAACTAAGCCCATGCACCACAACTACTGAGCCTGCGCTCTAGAGCCCGTGAGCCACAACTACTGAGCCCATGTGCCGCAACTACGGAAGCCCAGGCTCCTACAGCCCATGCTCCACAAGAGAAGCCACCGCAATGAGAAGCCCACGCACTGCAACGAAGAGTAGCTCCCGCTCTCCGCAACTAGAGAAAGCCCGTGCGCTGCAACGAACACCCAACACAGCCAAAAATAAAATAAATAAATTCATAAAAATTTTAAAGAAAAGAAATACTTTTTAAAAAATAACAAGAAAGAGTAAATGAGACTCAGATACAGAGGGTGATGTGCTCAAAGTGACTGAGAAGGTTAAGGTCAGATCCTAACCTAGAAGCCAAGTTGCCCGATTCTCTGGTCTCCTAAAATGTTTCTAGGGATCATGTGTTAATAGGAGGGCCTTTATAGACGGCATGTCTTGGTATAAAGGAAACAGTAGACCTGGCACTCACCCTTACGCTCCACAAACGCTGTTTCTAACTGGTCTTTCCCCATTCTCTGCGTGTGCCTAGCGGCCCCAACACAGAGTGGACTGGCCAGGAGTAGAGAAAGGAGGGAAAAAAGGAAAGACACTGTAAGAAAGAAGGGGGAGTAGACTTGAAAACGTTTTCTTGTTATCTTCTCAAGTTTAAGAGAACTAAAAGAGATTGAGGAAAAATAATTCTCTTCCCATTGGAAAAAAAATTACACTTTTCTTTGTTCCTCCAAAAAATTGACAAAAATGGATCAATTAAGCTGGAAAGCTGCATAGCCACTTCCTGTCTTCCTCTTTGTGTGTCATCCCATTGTAAGTAGCAAGAAAACCTTTCATAATGGATTGGGACAAGGCCAGGAATCATTGAATGTTTGGAAGCTGTGCCCAGACTATTCTGCTTATAACAAAGAGAATAAAATATATCATTT
>NW_020839169.1:0-6986 GCF_003676395.1 Aethalodelphis obliquidens
CTATGCTGCAACGAAAGATTCTGCATCCCGCAACTAAGACCCAGGGCAGCCAAAAAAATTAATTAAATAAATAATTTTTAAAAAAAGCTAAAAAAAAAAAAACCCTATTCACTCAGGGGAGGAAGAGGGAAGCATTTATCCGTAGGCTCCTGGCCTCTTCTGAACAAAGGTTGCCACTTGGAGAGTTAACAGCCAGTCCCCAGGGGTATCAGCATCAGAGAAGCCCTGACAAAGCTGATTTAAGCTTGCAAGGCTTTCATCGTGGCAGCACGGCTGTTTATATAAGACGTGTCTGATACAGCGTATCTGCTTCTTTTAGTCCAGGCCGGCCCCCTTGACCACAGTAAGCCCAGAGACATGGGTTTTTCTAAGGGAAGTTAGGGAGAGAGACCTCACTAAGGTAGATACCAAAGGCCTCCAACCCCAGCTATCCAAAACTTTCTTCTGACTTCAAGTTCAATACAAATACTCTATCCATAGTTTAAACTCATTTCCTAAAGAATATTATAGTAAATGAGAAAGCAAAAAAGTCACAAGGATGGCACGTACACATTTGTATGAAAGACATTTATTGTGTCATGATCATGGATAGGAAAGAAAAATTTGCACCCTCAAAATGTCTCTTTGGCACGCAGACTTTTTGGAGCCGAAGACAATCAGAAAACAGAAGACTCAGGAAGTCTTTCTTTTTGCCTCCCCCTTAGCTGCCCAAGGCATTTAAATAAAGAGCTTGTTTTCGGAATAGAGCTATCACCAGAGATATCTGCAAAGAATATGGGCTAACTGTGTGGGGAAACTAGGCAGGGCCTAGAGATCAGAGTCCACGCTGTGTCCCACTGTCTCTGCATGGCCCAGCAAACATTTATTTACCAAACATTTGCTTTTCTATCTCCATATGAATTGCCTTCCTCCCCTATGAATCCCCAAACCCCTACCCCCAACATCCCCTTTTGTCTTTAACTGAAGATGGTATTTAAGGTGAGAGTTTAGGCTATTTTGGCAAGTTACTCAGTTTTCCTGGGTCTCTCCCTTGTATACATGTTATTAAACTTTTATGGGATTTTCTTCTGTTAATTTGTATTATGTCAATTTAATTCTTAGACCAGCCAGAAGAACCTAAAAGGGTAGAGGAAAATTTCTTCCCAACACATGGAAAGGAAGGAAATCTACCCCTCTGAAATATGTTCACATCTTTAGGATTATATGTTTTTCAGTGTAAGTGATAATATACTTACGTGGAAGTAGGAGAAGTAGTCTGGGGAAAGTTGTATATAACATATGACAATGATACTTCTTTTATTAGTTTCTGATTGTTTAAATTATAAATTTAGAAACTCATTTTTAAGAGCCCTTACTAAGAAACTTGGGGTTGACTCCATTTCAAGATAATATAATAGGGACTTCCCTGGTGGCGCAGTGGTTAAGAATCTGCCTGCCAATGCAGGGGACATGGGTTCAAACCCCGGTGTGGGAATATCCCACATGCTGCAGAGCAACTAAGCCTGTGCGTCACAACTACTGAGCCTGTGCTCTAGAGCTACAAGCCACAACTACTGAACCCACGTGCTGCAACTACTGAAGCCAACGTGCCTAGAGCCCGTGCTCCGCAACAAGAGAAACCACTGCTGTGAGAAGCCTGTGCGCCGCAATGAAGAGTAGCCCCTGATCGCCACAACTAGAGAAAGCCCGTGCACAGCAACAAAGACCCAACACAGCCAAAAAAAAAAAAGATAATATAATAAATGACATGGCAGAACTTGGAGACTTCTATTATAAGAGATTCATTTCAGAGATTTCAGTCAGAAAATAGCAATGTTGAGAGGTGTCTGGGAAGTGAGGATTTATCCAGTGAAGTATGCACTTGCCCTTGCCCTATGTACTTTCAATGCTTGTCCTTCCCAAGTGCCTGGCATAGTCATATCAGCTTATCACTCCATAGAACAAAGTTCATGTCCTTATTTTAACTCAGTCTCTCTTCACAGTCTGTGTATTAAAACAAACACAGGCACAAATGTCAGAGCTACAAAATATGTGAAGCCAAAACTGCTAGACCTGCAAAAATAGACAAGTTCACAATTACAGTTGGAGATTTCAGCACTTGTCTCTCAACAACTGATTGAACAAGTAGACAGGAAACTAGGAAGGATACAGAAGAACTCAACAAGACCATTAACCAGCAAGATCAAACAGACATTTACAAAACACTCCACTTAACAACAGAACACATATTCTTTTCAAATACCTATGGAACATATACCAAGATATATGCTACCTAGAGTGGTAAAGATACTATTACACACCTATTAGAATGGCCCAAATCCAAAAATCTGACAACACCAAACGCTGCTGAGCATGTGGAGTAAAGGGAATTCCTCAGAAAGTTATGCACCTGGGCCTGGAGGCAGGTAGCCTGGATTGAAACCCGGCTCTGCCGCTTAAAGAATGTGTGACCTTGACCAAATCATCGACTCTCAGAAACTCAGACTCCCCATCTGTGAATGGAAATAGTAACTATTTTCTCTTTAAGCTGTTGCAGGTTTTAAGCTACACTGAAGTTTCACAAACTTAACACACCCATGTAACCAGCACCTTGATCATGAAACAGAACATTTCCCTGACTCCAGACATACTCCTGTGCTCTCTTCCTGTCTTTATGTCCCAAAGTACCGACCTTTCTAAGGCCTAATGGCACAGATTAGCTCTGCATGCCTTGTACCTCATGTCAATGGAGTCATGTAACACGTACTATTTTGTATTTGGCATCTTTCCTTAACACTATGTTCAGAGATTCTTCCATTGTATGTAATTATAAATTCTTCACGCACATTACAGTATAGTATTCCATTGTGTGAATATTCCACAGTGTGTTTAAAATTCAGTTCTTGATGGGCATTTGAGATCATAGAGATGTTTTGGGGATTAAGTGGTGTGTACTGAACTTTCACACGCTGAACACACCCAAGTAACCAGAAGTCAAGTAACAGAAGTCTTCTTCCTCTTCCCTTCCAGTCACCATGCCCCTTAGTATAAACGATCCATACTGATACATTCTTTCTTTACTCTGTCATTCTATTAAAAAACTGATGGTGATCCCTTAATGGTTCAACACCTATAGTTTGAAAAACATTGATCTAAACTTTGTCCAGCTTTTCCTTTTTTTTTTTAACATCTTTATTGGAGTATAATTGCTTTACTATGGTGTGTTAGTTTCTGCTTTATAACAAAGTGAATCAGCTATACGGATACATATATCTCCATAAACTGCTATTTTTATTTCAAATACTACATAATGTTTTAAAGTAGTGCCTGACTATTATTGTTGTTGTTGAGGTCAGAAGAGATCTGATGTTATTTTTTCTCTTTAGCAACAGCTGTGCCAGAAAATCACTTGTAATCAATGAAAGTAGGCTCCCACTCTAAGAGAGGGTATTAGTGCCTTGCAATCACTTGTGCAAGGGTGACGCTGGGGCTTTGCTGAAGAGTCCATCACTTTAAACCACTGAGCATGACTTCCTGATTCTGGGAACAGGGCCCATGGCCTCTAAATGTAGCCACCTGAAGAGGATTAACCTTATTTCTGTTGTCCGAGGAAATGGGCATAACCAGACCCTCTGTGACTTTGAGGTTTAAATAGAAAAGCTGGCCAAACAGGGAAATCAGCTCGGTGCTTTGTGACCAGCTAGAGGCGTGGGATAGGGAGGGTGGGAGGGAGACACGAGAGGGAGGAGATATGGAGATATATGTATCCGTATAGCTGATTCACTTTGTTATAAAGCAGAAACTAACACACCATAGTAAAGCAATTATACTCCAATAAAGATGTTAAAAAAAAAGGAAAAGCTGGACAAAGTTTAGATCAATGTTTTTCAAACTATAGGTGTTGAACCATTAAGGGATCACCATCAGTTTTTTAATAGAATGACAGAGTAAAGAAAGAATGTATCAGTATGGATCGTTTATACTAAGGGGCATGGTGACTGGAAGGGAAGAGGAAGAAGACTTCTGTTACTTGACTTCTGGTTACTTGGGTGTGTTCAGCGTGTGAAAGTTCAGTACACACCACTTAATCCCCAAAACATCTCTATGATCTCAAATGCCCATCAAGAACTGAATTTTAAACACACTGTGGAATATTCACACAATGGAATACTATACTGTAATGTGCGTGAAGAATTTATAATTACATACAATGGAAGAATCTCTGAACATAGTGTTAAGGAAAGATGCCAAATACAAAATAGTACGTGTTACATGACTCCATTGACATGAGGTACAAGGCATGCAGAGCTAATCTGTGCCATTAGGCCTTAGAAAGGTCGGTACTTTGGGACATAAAGACAGGAAGAGAGCACAGGAGTATGTCTGGAGTCAGGGAAATGTTCTGTTTCATGATCAAGGTGCTGGTTACATGGGTGTGTTAAGTTTGTGAAACTTCAGTGTAGCTTAAAACCTGCAACAGCTTAAAGAGAAAATAGTTACTATTTCCATTCACAGATGGGGAGTCTGAGTTTCTGAGAGTCGATGATTTGGTCAAGGTCACACATTCTTTAAGCGGCAGAGCCGGGTTTCAATCCAGGCTACCTGCCTCCAGGCCCAGGTGCATAACTTTCTGAGGAATTCCCTTTACTCCACATGCTCAGCAGCGTTTGGTGTTGTCAGATTTTTGGATTTGGGCCATTCTAATAGGTGTGTAATAGTATCTTTACCACTCTAGGTAGCATATATCTTGGTATATGTTCCATAGGTATTTGAAAAGAATATGTGTTCTGTTGTTAAGTGGAGTGTTTTGTAAATGTCTGTTTGATCTTGCTGGTTAATGGTCTTGTTGAGTTCTTCTGTATCCTTCCTAGTTTCCTGTCTACTTGTTCAATCAGTTGTTGAGAGACAAGTGCTGAAATCTCCAACTGTAATTGTGAACTTGTCTATTTTTGCAGGTCTAGCAGTTTTGGCTTCACATATTTTGTAGCTCTGACATTTGTGCCTGTGTTTGTTTTAATACACAGACTGTGAAGAGAGACTGAGTTAAAATAAGGACATGAACTTTGTTCTATGGAGTGATAAGCTGATATGACTATGCCAGGCACTTGGGAAGGACAAGCATTGAAAGTACATAGGGCAAGGGCAAGTGCATACTTCACTGGATAAATCCTCACTTCCCAGACACCTCTCAACATTGCTATTTTCTGACTGAAATCTCTGAAATGAATCTCTTATAATAGAAGTCTCCAAGTTCTGCCATGTCATTTATTATATTATCTTTTTTTTTTTTGGCTGTGTTGGGTCTTTGTTGCTGTGCACGGGCTTTCTCTAGTTGTGGCGATCAGGGGCTACTCTTCATTGCGGCGCACAGGCTTCTCACAGCAGTGGTTTCTCTTGTTGCGGAGCACGGGCTCTAGGCACGTTGGCTTCAGTAGTTGCAGCACGTGGGTTCAGTAGTTGTGGCTTGTAGCTCTAGAGCACAGGCTCAGTAGTTGTGACGCACAGGCTTAGTTGCTCTGCAGCATGTGGGATATTCCCACACCGGGGTTTGAACCCATGTCCCCTGCATTGGCAGGCAGATTCTTAACCACTGCGCCACCAGGGAAGTCCCTATTATATTATCTTGAAATGGAGTCAACCCCAAGTTTCTTAGTAAGGGCTCTTAAAAATGAGTTTCTAAATTTATAATTTAAACAATCAGAAACTAATAAAAGAAGTATCATTGTCATATGTTATATACAACTTTCCCCAGACTACTTCTCCTACTTCCACGTAAGTATATTATCACTTACACTGAAAAACATATAATCCTAAAGATGTGAACATATTTCAGAGGGGTAGATTTCCTTCCTTTCCATGTGTTGGGAAGAAATTTTCCTCTACCCTTTTAGGTTCTTCTGGCTGGTCTAAGAATTAAATTGACATAATACAAATTAACAGAAGAAAATCCCATAAAAGTTTAATAACATGTATACAAGGGAGAGACCCAGGAAAACTGAGTAACTTGCCAAAATAGCCTAAACTCTCACCTTAAATACCATCTTCAGTTAAAGACAAAAGGGGATGTTGGGGGTAGGGGTTTGGGGATTCATAGGGGAGGAAGGCAATTCATATGGAGATAGAAAAGCAAATGTTTGGTAAATAAATGTTTGCTGGGCCATGCAGAGACAGTGGGACACAGCGTGGACTCTGATCTCTAGGCCCTGCCTAGTTTCCCCACACAGTTAGCCCATATTCTTTGCAGATATCTCTGGTGATAGCTCTATTCCGAAAACAAGCTCTTTATTTAAATGCCTTGGGCAGCTAAGGGGGAGGCAAAAAGAAAGACTTCCTGAGTCTTCTGTTTTCTGATTGTCTTCGGCTCCAAAAAGTCTGCGTGCCAAAGAGACATTTTGAGGGTGCAAATTTTTCTTTCCTATCCATGATCATGACACAATAAATGTCTTTCATACAAATGTGTACGTGCCATCCTTGTGACTTTTTTGCTTTCTCATTTACTATAATATTCTTTAGGAAATGAGTTTAAACTATGGATAGAGTATTTGTATTGAACTTGAAGTCAGAAGAAAGTTTTGGATAGCTGGGGTTGGAGGCCTTTGGTATCTACCTTAGTGAGGTCTCTCTCCCTAACTTCCCTTAGAAAAACCCATGTCTCTGGGCTTACTGTGGTCAAGGGGGCCGGCCTGGACTAAAAGAAGCAGATACGCTGTATCAGACACGTCTTATATAAACAGCCGTGCTGCCACGATGAAAGCCTTGCAAGCTTAAATCAGCTTTGTCAGGGCTTCTCTGATGCTGATACCCCTGGGGACTGGCTGTTAACTCTCCAAGTGGCAACCTTTGTTCAGAAGAGGCCAGGAGCCTACGGATAAATGCTTCCCTCTTCCTCCCCTGAGTGAATAGGGTTTTTTTTTTTTTAGCTTTTTTTAAAAATTATTTATTTAATTAATTTTTTTGGCTGCCCTGGGTCTTAGTTGCGGGATGCAGAATCTTTCGTTGCAGCATAG
>NW_020839170.1:0-6986 GCF_003676395.1 Aethalodelphis obliquidens
CTATGCTGCAACGAAAGATTCTGCATCCCGCAACTAAGACCCAGGGCAGCCAAAAAAATTAATTAAATAAATAATTTTTAAAAAAAGCTAAAAAAAAAAAAACCCTATTCACTCAGGGGAGGAAGAGGGAAGCATTTATCCGTAGGCTCCTGGCCTCTTCTGAACAAAGGTTGCCACTTGGAGAGTTAACAGCCAGTCCCCAGGGGTATCAGCATCAGAGAAGCCCTGACAAAGCTGATTTAAGCTTGCAAGGCTTTCATCGTGGCAGCACGGCTGTTTATATAAGACGTGTCTGATACAGCGTATCTGCTTCTTTTAGTCCAGGCCGGCCCCCTTGACCACAGTAAGCCCAGAGACATGGGTTTTTCTAAGGGAAGTTAGGGAGAGAGACCTCACTAAGGTAGATACCAAAGGCCTCCAACCCCAGCTATCCAAAACTTTCTTCTGACTTCAAGTTCAATACAAATACTCTATCCATAGTTTAAACTCATTTCCTAAAGAATATTATAGTAAATGAGAAAGCAAAAAAGTCACAAGGATGGCACGTACACATTTGTATGAAAGACATTTATTGTGTCATGATCATGGATAGGAAAGAAAAATTTGCACCCTCAAAATGTCTCTTTGGCACGCAGACTTTTTGGAGCCGAAGACAATCAGAAAACAGAAGACTCAGGAAGTCTTTCTTTTTGCCTCCCCCTTAGCTGCCCAAGGCATTTAAATAAAGAGCTTGTTTTCGGAATAGAGCTATCACCAGAGATATCTGCAAAGAATATGGGCTAACTGTGTGGGGAAACTAGGCAGGGCCTAGAGATCAGAGTCCACGCTGTGTCCCACTGTCTCTGCATGGCCCAGCAAACATTTATTTACCAAACATTTGCTTTTCTATCTCCATATGAATTGCCTTCCTCCCCTATGAATCCCCAAACCCCTACCCCCAACATCCCCTTTTGTCTTTAACTGAAGATGGTATTTAAGGTGAGAGTTTAGGCTATTTTGGCAAGTTACTCAGTTTTCCTGGGTCTCTCCCTTGTATACATGTTATTAAACTTTTATGGGATTTTCTTCTGTTAATTTGTATTATGTCAATTTAATTCTTAGACCAGCCAGAAGAACCTAAAAGGGTAGAGGAAAATTTCTTCCCAACACATGGAAAGGAAGGAAATCTACCCCTCTGAAATATGTTCACATCTTTAGGATTATATGTTTTTCAGTGTAAGTGATAATATACTTACGTGGAAGTAGGAGAAGTAGTCTGGGGAAAGTTGTATATAACATATGACAATGATACTTCTTTTATTAGTTTCTGATTGTTTAAATTATAAATTTAGAAACTCATTTTTAAGAGCCCTTACTAAGAAACTTGGGGTTGACTCCATTTCAAGATAATATAATAGGGACTTCCCTGGTGGCGCAGTGGTTAAGAATCTGCCTGCCAATGCAGGGGACATGGGTTCAAACCCCGGTGTGGGAATATCCCACATGCTGCAGAGCAACTAAGCCTGTGCGTCACAACTACTGAGCCTGTGCTCTAGAGCTACAAGCCACAACTACTGAACCCACGTGCTGCAACTACTGAAGCCAACGTGCCTAGAGCCCGTGCTCCGCAACAAGAGAAACCACTGCTGTGAGAAGCCTGTGCGCCGCAATGAAGAGTAGCCCCTGATCGCCACAACTAGAGAAAGCCCGTGCACAGCAACAAAGACCCAACACAGCCAAAAAAAAAAAAGATAATATAATAAATGACATGGCAGAACTTGGAGACTTCTATTATAAGAGATTCATTTCAGAGATTTCAGTCAGAAAATAGCAATGTTGAGAGGTGTCTGGGAAGTGAGGATTTATCCAGTGAAGTATGCACTTGCCCTTGCCCTATGTACTTTCAATGCTTGTCCTTCCCAAGTGCCTGGCATAGTCATATCAGCTTATCACTCCATAGAACAAAGTTCATGTCCTTATTTTAACTCAGTCTCTCTTCACAGTCTGTGTATTAAAACAAACACAGGCACAAATGTCAGAGCTACAAAATATGTGAAGCCAAAACTGCTAGACCTGCAAAAATAGACAAGTTCACAATTACAGTTGGAGATTTCAGCACTTGTCTCTCAACAACTGATTGAACAAGTAGACAGGAAACTAGGAAGGATACAGAAGAACTCAACAAGACCATTAACCAGCAAGATCAAACAGACATTTACAAAACACTCCACTTAACAA
Organism: Aethalodelphis obliquidens; assembly: GCF_003676395.1. Taxonomy (NCBI): domain Eukaryota; kingdom Metazoa; phylum Chordata; class Mammalia; order Artiodactyla; family Delphinidae; genus Aethalodelphis; species Aethalodelphis obliquidens. Next base: position 2,218 of record NW_020839170.1, read on the forward strand.
CAGAACACATATTCTTTTCAAATACCTATGGAACATATACCAAGATATATGCTACCTAGAGTGGTAAAGATACTATTACACACCTATTAGAATGGCCCAAATCCAAAAATCTGACAACACCAAACGCTGCTGAGCATGTGGAGTAAAGGGAATTCCTCAGAAAGTTATGCACCTGGGCCTGGAGGCAGGTAGCCTGGATTGAAACCCGGCTCTGCCGCTTAAAGAATGTGTGACCTTGACCAAATCATCGACTCTCAGAAACTCAGACTCCCCATCTGTGAATGGAAATAGTAACTATTTTCTCTTTAAGCTGTTGCAGGTTTTAAGCTACACTGAAGTTTCACAAACTTAACACACCCATGTAACCAGCACCTTGATCATGAAACAGAACATTTCCCTGACTCCAGACATACTCCTGTGCTCTCTTCCTGTCTTTATGTCCCAAAGTACCGACCTTTCTAAGGCCTAATGGCACAGATTAGCTCTGCATGCCTTGTACCTCATGTCAATGGAGTCATGTAACACGTACTATTTTGTATTTGGCATCTTTCCTTAACACTATGTTCAGAGATTCTTCCATTGTATGTAATTATAAATTCTTCACGCACATTACAGTATAGTATTCCATTGTGTGAATATTCCACAGTGTGTTTAAAATTCAGTTCTTGATGGGCATTTGAGATCATAGAGATGTTTTGGGGATTAAGTGGTGTGTACTGAACTTTCACACGCTGAACACACCCAAGTAACCAGAAGTCAAGTAACAGAAGTCTTCTTCCTCTTCCCTTCCAGTCACCATGCCCCTTAGTATAAACGATCCATACTGATACATTCTTTCTTTACTCTGTCATTCTATTAAAAAACTGATGGTGATCCCTTAATGGTTCAACACCTATAGTTTGAAAAACATTGATCTAAACTTTGTCCAGCTTTTCCTTTTTTTTTTTAACATCTTTATTGGAGTATAATTGCTTTACTATGGTGTGTTAGTTTCTGCTTTATAACAAAGTGAATCAGCTATACGGATACATATATCTCCATAAACTGCTATTTTTATTTCAAATACTACATAATGTTTTAAAGTAGTGCCTGACTATTATTGTTGTTGTTGAGGTCAGAAGAGATCTGATGTTATTTTTTCTCTTTAGCAACAGCTGTGCCAGAAAATCACTTGTAATCAATGAAAGTAGGCTCCCACTCTAAGAGAGGGTATTAGTGCCTTGCAATCACTTGTGCAAGGGTGACGCTGGGGCTTTGCTGAAGAGTCCATCACTTTAAACCACTGAGCATGACTTCCTGATTCTGGGAACAGGGCCCATGGCCTCTAAATGTAGCCACCTGAAGAGGATTAACCTTATTTCTGTTGTCCGAGGAAATGGGCATAACCAGACCCTCTGTGACTTTGAGGTTTAAATAGAAAAGCTGGCCAAACAGGGAAATCAGCTCGGTGCTTTGTGACCAGCTAGAGGCGTGGGATAGGGAGGGTGGGAGGGAGACACGAGAGGGAGGAGATATGGAGATATATGTATCCGTATAGCTGATTCACTTTGTTATAAAGCAGAAACTAACACACCATAGTAAAGCAATTATACTCCAATAAAGATGTTAAAAAAAAAGGAAAAGCTGGACAAAGTTTAGATCAATGTTTTTCAAACTATAGGTGTTGAACCATTAAGGGATCACCATCAGTTTTTTAATAGAATGACAGAGTAAAGAAAGAATGTATCAGTATGGATCGTTTATACTAAGGGGCATGGTGACTGGAAGGGAAGAGGAAGAAGACTTCTGTTACTTGACTTCTGGTTACTTGGGTGTGTTCAGCGTGTGAAAGTTCAGTACACACCACTTAATCCCCAAAACATCTCTATGATCTCAAATGCCCATCAAGAACTGAATTTTAAACACACTGTGGAATATTCACACAATGGAATACTATACTGTAATGTGCGTGAAGAATTTATAATTACATACAATGGAAGAATCTCTGAACATAGTGTTAAGGAAAGATGCCAAATACAAAATAGTACGTGTTACATGACTCCATTGACATGAGGTACAAGGCATGCAGAGCTAATCTGTGCCATTAGGCCTTAGAAAGGTCGGTACTTTGGGACATAAAGACAGGAAGAGAGCACAGGAGTATGTCTGGAGTCAGGGAAATGTTCTGTTTCATGATCAAGGTGCTGGTTACATGGGTGTGTTAAGTTTGTGAAACTTCAGTGTAGCTTAAAACCTGCAACAGCTTAAAGAGAAAATAGTTACTATTTCCATTCACAGATGGGGAGTCTGAGTTTCTGAGAGTCGATGATTTGGTCAAGGTCACACATTCTTTAAGCGGCAGAGCCGGGTTTCAATCCAGGCTACCTGCCTCCAGGCCCAGGTGCATAACTTTCTGAGGAATTCCCTTTACTCCACATGCTCAGCAGCGTTTGGTGTTGTCAGATTTTTGGATTTGGGCCATTCTAATAGGTGTGTAATAGTATCTTTACCACTCTAGGTAGCATATATCTTGGTATATGTTCCATAGGTATTTGAAAAGAATATGTGTTCTGTTGTTAAGTGGAGTGTTTTGTAAATGTCTGTTTGATCTTGCTGGTTAATGGTCTTGTTGAGTTCTTCTGTATCCTTCCTAGTTTCCTGTCTACTTGTTCAATCAGTTGTTGAGAGACAAGTGCTGAAATCTCCAACTGTAATTGTGAACTTGTCTATTTTTGCAGGTCTAGCAGTTTTGGCTTCACATATTTTGTAGCTCTGACATTTGTGCCTGTGTTTGTTTTAATACACAGACTGTGAAGAGAGACTGAGTTAAAATAAGGACATGAACTTTGTTCTATGGAGTGATAAGCTGATATGACTATGCCAGGCACTTGGGAAGGACAAGCATTGAAAGTACATAGGGCAAGGGCAAGTGCATACTTCACTGGATAAATCCTCACTTCCCAGACACCTCTCAACATTGCTATTTTCTGACTGAAATCTCTGAAATGAATCTCTTATAATAGAAGTCTCCAAGTTCTGCCATGTCATTTATTATATTATCTTTTTTTTTTTTGGCTGTGTTGGGTCTTTGTTGCTGTGCACGGGCTTTCTCTAGTTGTGGCGATCAGGGGCTACTCTTCATTGCGGCGCACAGGCTTCTCACAGCAGTGGTTTCTCTTGTTGCGGAGCACGGGCTCTAGGCACGTTGGCTTCAGTAGTTGCAGCACGTGGGTTCAGTAGTTGTGGCTTGTAGCTCTAGAGCACAGGCTCAGTAGTTGTGACGCACAGGCTTAGTTGCTCTGCAGCATGTGGGATATTCCCACACCGGGGTTTGAACCCATGTCCCCTGCATTGGCAGGCAGATTCTTAACCACTGCGCCACCAGGGAAGTCCCTATTATATTATCTTGAAATGGAGTCAACCCCAAGTTTCTTAGTAAGGGCTCTTAAAAATGAGTTTCTAAATTTATAATTTAAACAATCAGAAACTAATAAAAGAAGTATCATTGTCATATGTTATATACAACTTTCCCCAGACTACTTCTCCTACTTCCACGTAAGTATATTATCACTTACACTGAAAAACATATAATCCTAAAGATGTGAACATATTTCAGAGGGGTAGATTTCCTTCCTTTCCATGTGTTGGGAAGAAATTTTCCTCTACCCTTTTAGGTTCTTCTGGCTGGTCTAAGAATTAAATTGACATAATACAAATTAACAGAAGAAAATCCCATAAAAGTTTAATAACATGTATACAAGGGAGAGACCCAGGAAAACTGAGTAACTTGCCAAAATAGCCTAAACTCTCACCTTAAATACCATCTTCAGTTAAAGACAAAAGGGGATGTTGGGGGTAGGGGTTTGGGGATTCATAGGGGAGGAAGGCAATTCATATGGAGATAGAAAAGCAAATGTTTGGTAAATAAATGTTTGCTGGGCCATGCAGAGACAGTGGGACACAGCGTGGACTCTGATCTCTAGGCCCTGCCTAGTTTCCCCACACAGTTAGCCCATATTCTTTGCAGATATCTCTGGTGATAGCTCTATTCCGAAAACAAGCTCTTTATTTAAATGCCTTGGGCAGCTAAGGGGGAGGCAAAAAGAAAGACTTCCTGAGTCTTCTGTTTTCTGATTGTCTTCGGCTCCAAAAAGTCTGCGTGCCAAAGAGACATTTTGAGGGTGCAAATTTTTCTTTCCTATCCATGATCATGACACAATAAATGTCTTTCATACAAATGTGTACGTGCCATCCTTGTGACTTTTTTGCTTTCTCATTTACTATAATATTCTTTAGGAAATGAGTTTAAACTATGGATAGAGTATTTGTATTGAACTTGAAGTCAGAAGAAAGTTTTGGATAGCTGGGGTTGGAGGCCTTTGGTATCTACCTTAGTGAGGTCTCTCTCCCTAACTTCCCTTAGAAAAACCCATGTCTCTGGGCTTACTGTGGTCAAGGGGGCCGGCCTGGACTAAAAGAAGCAGATACGCTGTATCAGACACGTCTTATATAAACAGCCGTGCTGCCACGATGAAAGCCTTGCAAGCTTAAATCAGCTTTGTCAGGGCTTCTCTGATGCTGATACCCCTGGGGACTGGCTGTTAACTCTCCAAGTGGCAACCTTTGTTCAGAAGAGGCCAGGAGCCTACGGATAAATGCTTCCCTCTTCCTCCCCTGAGTGAATAGGGTTTTTTTTTTTTTAGCTTTTTTTAAAAATTATTTATTTAATTAATTTTTTTGGCTGCCCTGGGTCTTAGTTGCGGGATGCAGAATCTTTCGTTGCAGCATAG
>NW_020839171.1:0-6976 GCF_003676395.1 Aethalodelphis obliquidens
CCCTCTCCTAATGAGAGGAACCCAGGAGTCAGGGAGAGGAGGGGTGGGTGGTGGTTGGAGACAGAGGCCTGGTGCCCCGGGTGCAGTGGAAGTCTCTGGAAGACCAGGTGGAGGGAGGCCTCACGGAGTGATGCCCAGGGTCACAGACCTGTCGCAGCTGCTGTTTGTTAGTTCAAGTCCTGCTCTGAGGTGCTCTGTGTCAGCTCTGAGCGACAGGTGAGCTGGGGGTGCTCTGCAATGAGGGCTATGTGCACGGTTCCTGTGTGCCCAGCCCTGCCACGGTACCTGCAAGGGTAGCTCTGTATCCTGGGAGGGGCCTGACCACGAGAGCCCCGTGGGCTGGGGTGGGGGTGGGGTACCTGCCCAGGTGAGCTCCATATTCTGGGATTGGTCTGACCACGAGAGCCCCATGGGCTGCTGGGGACCTGGTAAAGGATGTCAGGACAGTCAGTGAAGCCACCGAGGATATACCTCCAGTTGCTCCTAATTCCTACACCCTGCTGGTCATTCTACCAACCACCAGGACATGGTATTCTGTATTAGTCTTCAATGATGCCTTCTTTTGTATTCCATTAGTCCCAGAGTCACAAGAAATTTTGGCTTGTGAGTGGCAGGACTCAACATACAACTAAAACAATACTTCCGGGCCGTCTGGCCCCAAGGGTGCAAAAATTCCCACACCATCTTTGGGGAAAGCTTAGCTAAAGACCTAAAAGTTCTACCTCTGGAAAAGGAAACCCTCCTTCAATATGCAGACGACATTCTGATCGCCAGCCCTACTAAGGAGGCCTCTGAACTACCAAGCCAATAAAGGATAGAAGTTGTCCAAGAAAAAGCTCAAATATCACAGACTGCAGTGACCTGCCTGGGCTTCATTCTCACAGAAGGTCGGAGAAGCCCATCCCAGGAAAGGGAAGAAACCATTTTCAGCCTTACCCCTTTCTAAAACTAGAAGACAGCTTAGGGGTTCCTGGGGAGGCCAGGGTTTGCTGCTTCTGGATCCCTAACTACAGTCTACTAGCTGGGCCTCTATATGAAACACTGAAAGGAAAAGATGATGATCCTTTTGAATAGAATCCAGAAGTGGCCTTTCAAGAATGGAAAGAGCAGTCAATTCAGACCCTTGCCCTGGAACTCCCTAATTTAGCTAAACCCTTTGACCTTTACATTCCCGGTGAAAGGTGAATCGCCATTGGAGAATTAGTGCAAAAACTGGGACTACTTGAAATGGAACAATGCAAGAATGCCATCCAGGTAGGATAAACTACGGTCACTAAGGGGCTTGGCCCACTGCCACATCTGGCCAAGATACTGGCGGTATCTAAAAACCTGGAAATCAGCAGCCCAAAAGGCCACCTCCCTCCTAAGGGAAAAGGACCCCACGTGGTGATCCTAACCACCAACCATGCCCTGAAGTTGCAGGGTTCGCTCCGTGGGCACACCGACCTCGAGTGAGGAGGCCCTCCAACTCCAACATCCAGAGAGATAACCGGGGGCAACAGGGCACCATGACGACTCGTGTGAACATCACTTGACCTGGAGTTTCTCTCATAAAACAACAAGAGTGTGTCCCAAAAGAGTAGACTACTGCTTGCAGGACTTACTGCACCCAGAGGGGAGCTAATAATCTTGGCGGGGGAACAGTATACCACACTGTCACCATAGAAAAGCCTACAGACACCGTGATGATGGTGGCCAATAAGACCGGCTGGACTCCTGTTTACTTCAAAAGGCTGTTGACTTAGTAGCCATCATGGTCCTTGATCACCACTGACCCTGGACTGTCTGGGAGTTGAGCGGGCAGGGCTCTGACACCTGGTGCTGTTTGTACGTTAATTCAGGGGCCTAATTGAAGAAAGCGCAGACTACTGGTCAGAGCATCTAGGCTGGCAGAAACGGTCAGCCTAAGGTGGCCGAACAAATGTGGGGCGGGGTGAAACCGGCCCCCACAGCGTCTCTGCACATCTCTTTCCTGGACCCTTAAAGGTCATTAGAATCTATAACACTTCCAATGCTGGTGCTCAGGTGGACGAGCAGGGAGGCAGGGGTCCTGGGGACAATCAACGTCACCGGGAGGCTGCTGGGGAGAAGCTCTGACCCTCGCCCCAGGGTATGAGGGCTCCCAACTCAGCACTCAGCAGTTACAGAAGAAGGGTCTGCACCCTCAGCACTCCAAGAATGAGGAACGGGACAAAAGGCAGAGGAGGGGTTTGTCCCCAGCAAAGCCCATTAAAAATCCCTGGGAGATAAAAATAGAATCTGGGCAATAAAGTCAAGTCTAACCTTTTTTATCCTTTGTGCTTTGTCTAATTTCACGTGCTCCTAGGGTCCCGCATGCAGAGGTTCCACACCCGGCACTTCAGACCAGATTTCCTAGTGCAGAATGGCTGGGTCGACACCTCAGCTCCTGGGGCCCAGTGCAGACTCCACGATATAGAGCCTGAGCTACAGCCAACCCGGCCCTCGAGAGCTCCGCCGCCTCCCTCCCTCCCACTGACTCTGACAGGATCTCTACACAGCAGCCCAGCCCACAGCCCACGGGGTAGTGCATGCTCTCACCTCTCCATTCTCTGATCAAAATATAAAGTTTCCTTTGCTTGTGAACCAAACTCAGTCTCGATCTGTTGGCCCCAATGACACTGGGCAGGGGGACACTTGTTGGGGTCCACTCTGGAGGATCAGTAACAGAAATTGAGACTATTGTAACCTCAATGAACAGATGTGTGAGCCAAACTGTAGTTAACATAGAACAGTGTATAAGGCTCGGGTAAAATAAGATGTTTTTAACACTTCCATTTGATATTTCCATCACTTTTTATAAGCAAGTTCAGTGAAAAGGTTTGTCTTATTTGTCAGGTCAATATTAGAGAAACGAAGTGATTTCTTTCCAAGGATGTACATCTAATAATCTTGGTTAAACCTTCAATCTTGTTTTAAATGCTTTTCCATTGAAAATGATACCTCTCTTTCAGCTCCCCCATTTCTGAGAAGTATAAAATCTTATAATTTATTATTACCAAAGGGGAAAGGTGGGAGGAGGGATAAATTAACAGTTTGGAATTAACACATACACACTGCTATGTATAAAATAGATCATCAACAAGGAACTACTGTATAGCACAGGGAACTACACTCAACATTTTGCAATAACCTATAAGGGGAAATAATCTGAAAAAGAATAGATATTTTTATTGACATCATCTATCAATGACAGTTAAAGTGTAACCTAAGGGAAGCTGGTGGTGAGTGCTTCTGACCCTGAAGACTTCAATCATCTAAAGTTTGGACTCTGCCTACTTCCCAAGGCCCTTAATGAACATATGTGTAGCCATAGCTTAAAAAATTCCCCAGTTTGGGTTTCGGGGAGACACTGATTTTGAAAAAGCCCTGGTGTTCTCCTTACATGAATGGGACTCTTCCTACTGCTAAAACATGTCTGTCACACCCAGAGGATGGTATACCGTCTGATCGGGAAGAGTTTGGAAAAGGCATCTCATCTCCTCATCTCCTGGTGCTCGGGTTCACCCCTCCAGCGTCTTTACTAACAGTCTCCCCACTTGGAGATGTCAGCACTGTCAACATCCTGTTGCGTACAGTTTGGAATTTGTCCAGAGGATGAAGCGGAAGGATGAGGAACAATGAGAGACAAGTCCTAGGTGTTCAGACAGGCACATGTCACTCTAATTTCCAATCAGGAAGACGAATTGACCAAAGGCTAGGGTTGCCCATGGAAACAGTATAGGGCTTGAGGAAATCCCGCTGCTTTGTGGCCAGTTCCCATAAACACAAGTTGAACAATGGAACTCAGGGGCAGTAAAATTCACAAAACTGCAGAGTTGAAAATATCCATCACTGAAAAATGTCTTGAGGAAAGTCAGAGAAAAGGACTTGTAAGCAAGGGAGAATGGCAGGAAAGGGATTTGAGGAGGTAGAAAGGACTCGCCATTAAGCACAAGAAAAGGAGCTGAACATTGCCAACATTGCAGTTGGCCAAAAAGGGTGTATGCGTTTTTTTCTGTATATATTCAAGAAAAGGGCATACACTTTTTTAGCCAACCAAACAGGTGGGCACTGGAAGTCAAAACTACAAAAGATATCACTTCGCATCAGTCAGAAGAGCCATCCTCATAAAGCGTAAACAACAGAAATGCAGGACAGGGCAACGAGAAGAGGGAGCCCTGTGAGACTTATAGTGGAAATGTATATTGCCAACGGCCATTCTGGAGAAGTGTATTGTGTTTACTAAAGCATCTAAAAAATGAGCTACAGAGCATAGGGCACTTGCACTCATGGGCGTATATCTTGGGAAAAACAAAAATCGAGAGGACACAGGCACCCCAATGTTTACCCCCTCTCTGTTTAAAAGATCCTCGACTAGGATATAACTTAAATGTCTCTGGAGGGAAAAAATGGATAGAGATGTGGTACTTAGGTAGAGTGGAATATTATTCAGCCTGGAAATCAATGAAATATGGCCAGTTGTAACAACTCCGGAGGAGTTACGTATGATCATTCTAAGTGACAGAATTCAAAAAGAAAAAGACACATATCATAAGATATCACTTAAAGGTGGAATCCAAAATGGCTACACATGAAATAAATTACAAAACAAAAACATAGTCAAATATGTAGAAAACACGCATAAGGCTGCTAAACGGGAAAGGTGGGGAGGGGTGAGGCATCATCCAGGAGGTTGAAATTAGCAAAGATACCATTCCAAATACCAAACTGATAATCAACAAGGCCTACACGGTAGCTAAAAGAACTGCACTCAGCACACTCAAGTCACCGGAAAAGAATATATACGACTGGTAAGAATCTGAAAAAGAATTTATTGATGTCTCTCTGTACGTGAATCAAGTGGATGTACAGCAGCAAGAAACAGAGCTTTGAAAATCAGCTGTAACCAATATAGTAATAAATTGAAAAAAATAAACGACAGAGAGACAGAGAAAACCTCTTACAACTTTTCCTCAGGGACGGTGATGCAACATGGATTGAACACATCTAGACCCACAGCAGGATGAGACATAAGGCTGGAAACTGTTTGCGCTAAGAGAAATGTGAGGTTGGGTGAGGAAATGCACACCCTTTAAAGTAATACTACCTGGTACCCATTCAATGGGTCCCAAATCTGCAGGTTCAAGGGATCTTCCTACAGCTAAAACATGCATGGAAAACCCAGAGGACTGTACACCATGTGATCGGGAGATGTGTCTAAAATGCACCTCATTTATCCTCTCCTGGTGCTCCTGTTCACCATTCCAGCCACGTTACTTAGAATCTCCCCACTTGGAGAATCAGCACATTTAAACTTCTGTTTCACACATTTTGCAAATTGTGAGGAGGATGAACGGGAAGAGGGGGAACCAATGAGAGAATAGTTGTAGGGGTTTGGACGGGCACATATCACTCTAATTTCCCATTAAGAATAAGAATTAAAGAAAGGCTCAGCCTGCCTCGCCGGAGCCAAAATAGGGCCTGAAGCAATCCTGCGGGTTTGAGGCCAGCTCACAAAAGAGCAACTTAAAAAATGGAGCTCAGGGTCACTGCAATTCACAAACCTGCAGAGTTATAAATGAAAACTAACGTCCAAAAATATGTTGAGGTAAGGCAAAGAAGAGGATCTGAATGCAAGACAGAATTGCAAGAAACAGATTTCAAGAGATAGATTGGACTCGTCTTTAACGCACATGAAAAGCGGCAGAATTTCGACAATGATGCAGTTGGCCCAAAAGGGCGTATGCGTTTTTTCCTGATTATATCCAGGAAAAAACGCATACGCACTTTATGGGCAACGAAGCAAGCAAGCAATGCAAATGTGCACAACAAAGAAGTCTCACTTCCCACCGGTCAAAAGGGCCATCCTAAAAAATTGTAAAAACCAGAAATGCAGGACAGGCCATGGAGAACAGGGAGCCTTTATACGCTGATGGGCAGTGTGTGAACTGCCGAGAGCCACTCTGGAGAAGTGTATGGTGGTTCCTAAATCATCTAAAAAACAGAGCTACAGAGCATAGGACACTTCCAATCATGGGAGTATATCTAGGGAAGTCTAAAAATCAACAAGACACAAGCACACCACAGTTTAGGGCTACTCTGTTTACAAGAACCTCAACTTCAGTACACCTTAAATATCCCAGGAAAGAGAACAATGGATAAAGAAGATGTGGTACTTATGTACAATGGAATATCTCTTCACCATGAAATCAATGTAATAAGGCTAGTAGAAGGATAAAGAGTGGATTTAGGTCCGATAATACTACTTGAAATAAGTCAAACAGAAAAAGAAACATATCATAAGATATCACTTATAGAGGGAGGGTAAATATGGCTGCACAAGAAATGAATTACAGAACAGAACAGTGTCTCACATTTAGAAAACACACTTATGTCAGCTTAAGGGGAAAGGAGAGGTGGGGTGATGCATAAAACCAGAGTTTGAAATTAGCACAGATACCGTTCAATAAACCAAATAGGTATTAGACAAGATCTACACCTTGCTCAATGAACTGGCCTCAACACACCCTATACACCGCAGAGAAATATATCTGAGTAATAAGAATCTTAAAACCCATGTATTGATATATCTCCATAAGGGAATCAAGTGTGTGCAGAGCGGCACAAACACAGCAGTGAAAATGAGCTAAACCCCATTATAGAAATAAATTTTAAAAACAAAACGCTGAAACAATGAAAGAGAGAAAAATTCTTACAAAATTCGCTCAGGGGCTGTGATGCAACCTGGATTGACCACATATAAACCCACAGCTGGATAAGACATAAGGCTGGACACTTGGGGCTGAGAGGATTGGTGAGCTTTGGTGAGCAACTGCCGAAAGTTTAATGCAATACTTCATGCTACTCATTCCAAGGGTCCCAACACTCCAGGTTGAAGGGAATCTTCCTACAGCTAAACCATGCTTGGGAAACCCAGCGACTGGTATACCATATGATCGGGAAAGGTTTCTAAAAC
>NW_020839172.1:0-6972 GCF_003676395.1 Aethalodelphis obliquidens
TATTTCATTCATTTTTTATGGCTGAGTAATATTCCATTATATAAATATGCCACATCTTCTTTATCCATTCATCTGTTGATGGACACTTAGGTTGCTTCCATATCTTGGCTATTGTAAATAATGTTGCTATGAACATTAGGGTGCACGTATCTTTTCAAATTGGTGTTTTCGGGTTTTTTTCATACCCAGGAGTGGGACTGCAGGATCATATGGTAGTTCTATTTTTAGCTTTTTGAGACGCCTCCATACTGTTTTCCACAGTGGTTGCACCAATTTACATTCCCACCAACAGTGTATGAGGGTTCCCTTTTCCCACATCCTTGCCTACATTTGTTATGAAACTTATTGATTTTTGATTACCAACAAGAATGAGTCCTAAAAGTAACTTTACTTATTGAAAAGTTTGTTTCCTTGCTAACAGTAGTAAGAATGAGTATTGCTCAGCATATGCTTGACAGTGCTCACAAACATACAATATCTACGAATGTTGAAATAATAGGTTTAAAGTTTTCCCTAAGCCTCATTAAAAATATTACTAATTATGAAAAATAAAGATCACAAAAAGTCTCTGCCTATAGTAGTCATTACATATAACTGCTGTTAAGTACATTTATTTTAATAGAGTAAAACTTCAAGATGCTAATATTATATACAATTTTTATTCCATACTGAGTTTTTAATGGATCTATCAAAATACACAAAACTTATTATAACAAAAAGGCAACAGCTTTGTGTGTGTTAGAGAGGAAATAGGGTGACAATATGTAAACAAAGATTAGGAAAGTATTTGAATGTGCATACTTTAACAAAGAATCTTAGAATCTGTGACACATGATGTCTCAATTATATATTGATCGTCTACTTTGTAACGTGCAGAGGGATAAAATGATAACTAAAGTATTCAATAGGGTCTTGGAGCTCATCGTTTAGTTTTTCTCATCTTGGAGTTTTCATACTCAACTTTCCTTGTTTCCAAGTCTTCCTCTTTGTCACTCTGATTACATTTTCTTGATCTTCAAGATAATCTTTAGTAATTTGATTCCCCTCCCCCACTAACCAGTCTTTTAGACCTCTCTACACTACAGAATGTTCACTTCCATTTTCCAAGTGGGAGACATGAGTAGATATTCTTGCATTCCATTCAAATAACTCTAAAAATTGTACAGTACTCTCGAGTTTGACAGTTCTCAATCTTGAGTCATTTTCATCATCAACTTTCTCCATTCTCCCTTTTAAAGTATTAACTTTATATTTCTTTGCAAATTACTTTCTTCTCTTACTACCTTTTATAAAAAATGGAATTAAACAGTTTATTACATATACAGAAAAGCAAGACAAGCATGGCTTCAGCCTCCTTTATCCCTAGTGCCACAGAATGATACTGAACAAGTTGGGCCAGATGACAAATGACATGAGCAATGGGTCATTTTTATCATTGAGTACTCACTTTTAGATTATATTCAAGCAATTTTATACCCAAAAGAGAGATGGGACAGAAAGGGAAGGGAAGTCAAAGGGAAATATTCTTGGGGCAGCCTTCCATGAGATAGAGAGCCTCTGCAAGATAGGGAGGTGACTTATACATTGCTCCCACCATGTTCCAAGGATGATCATGGAACATAATATCAAGACTTGGATCAGCATGTAGTTAAGCCTTGCCTATGTCTGGCTTATGTGGAAATGGGCAAGATTGCCAGGGCTCCATGATGGATCAATTTTCCTATACTCACATAGCATTCTACTCTTTATGTTTAATTTCAGTCCAAGGCTAGGTTTTCATTATTTCCTGCTTATGTCTAGTACTGTTTCTCCAGTAATTCCCATAACTTAAAGTTCCCTCCAATCTCAAACCATTCTTCCTTTTGATCCTAGGGATAGCTATATGGAGATCAAATCTAAGGATAAATTAATCTAATCAAAATCTATTTAATGGTTTTGCATTGCTTTTGGGTTAAAGTAATGCAGCATCCATACTTTTTTAGGATTCCACAGTATCTCCCCAAACCACTTTTCTAATCATTTCCAAACAACTACATTATTCCAGTTAATCTTATTGAGTCACCAGTTCCTGAGGATTTGTTATAACTTGGCACTCTTATTCATACCACTTCCCATGCCTGCAGCAATTTTGCATATCAGTATTCTCTCCAACAACAAATATCCATCACAAATAATTCCTTCTTCCTCATACCTTCTTTGAACATTAGAACTAAACTTTCCCATTTTTGACTTCCAAGTGTCTAGTTATAACCTTTATGTGATATATTACTGCTGACCTGTCATACTGCTATTTTCACATATAGAACTTGTATCTCTTCTGTGTGAAATACAGGAATTATGTTACTTTTTATTTCCTCCTAGTTCTTAGTACATAGGCTATGCGTAATAAAAATGTGCTTGATGAATTCCAAATGATTTACCATCAGTTCCAAATTCAGGCAATATTTGCTACCTTTGTTAGTTAAGCATATGATCTCATGATCAAGAGAACAGTTAATATCAGATAACTAACTTACAGAGAAATGTTATGCATGAGCTCATTAACTGTATGCTATAACTAGCCTTGCTTTATAATTGCTTAGTTACCCATAATTTACATCTCTTTTCTTCATTCAAAGTGGATCAGAGCAGAAGTACTGCTTTACCATTTATTTGGATTCCTAATCTGTTACAGTTTGAAACTAGAACATTGATGGACCCAGGGAATACATACACGTGCAGCCTAGTGTATTATTGACTCTTTCTTTACCCCCAATGAGGAATTCTAACCCTCATTTAGGTTCCCCAGAGCCAATAACATTTATTGCAAGATAATCTCAGAAAGTTGACATGAAGGAACAAAGAGGACTAGATAGGGAACAAGGAATAAATAGGAAATAGGATACATTATTGATTGATTACCCCTCTGAGCAACTAGAAATCTATTATGATGTGGAACCTCTCAAGAGCCATGTAGAATAACCACTTCAGGATGGTTCCTCTGAAAGCTGAGAGGCTGGAGCATTTATCCACTGACTTACATCCTTCATCGATTAGAGAGTACATTGGGAGTGTTAACACTTTCAAAATTCCAGGGACAGGCTGGACAAGCTTTCAGGAATTCCGTGGCCCAAAGGCAGAAAGCTGAGAGTGGGAAGGGTGTCTACAGTCACAGAATTTATTCATGGCAGCTTTAGCTAAAGTCAGATGTGACCCAAGGTGATGTGCTGTGGTTACCAGTAGTGTTGGCAATACCAAAATGACTTCGAGGTAGTTTGGGAAGCTCCTAAACAATCTTTTATGTGTATTTCCAAGATGCATCAGTTACCTGGTAGTATCCAACTTTGTAAAAATTCTACTTTATCCTCACAGTTTATCACTCTGATTAAAGGAGACTGCTGGGTTCATGAAGCACTGAGTCACTTCAGCTATGCCCTGTGGTTAAAATTCTTTGTTAGGCACCTCTTCTGTTAGCTTATTGCTAATTAGCTCATGAAGAATAGTCGCCTGACATTGTCTATACTTTCACTGAGAGTAATAAAATTTGCAACAAATCACTGTGTCCAACAACAGTAGCAATGGACTTGTGCTTGGTTGTGTCTACCAAAATATTGAAGTCATTTTGTGTCCCTATAGAGTTGAAAAAAAGTCTCTTCTTCCTTCGTGTTGCTCTTCCCTCACATAGCTACCAAAATATGGCCGCTTTTTATGATATTATGAATGTTATCTCCAAGAAGGAAGGGAGGGAAGGAATTTTTCCCAAGAGGGAAGGAATTTTTCTTTATGTTCACTGCTATATTTCCAGCATATAGAAAAGTACATGGTATATATTAGGCACAATTTTTGAATGAATGAATGTCTTACAAAATTTTTAGTGGAATAGCTCCTTTATATTTTTGCTCACAGCCCTCTTTCTCCCCTTAGGCCCAGATATTAATCCATATTGGCAGGAGTGGGGGGGGGGCAGGAAAGTAGGTATACCAAGACACAAATATGAGTAATACATATCATAATATTTAAGCTCTGAAATTTGCCATCCCTGGCATTAAAATGAAGAAACCCTGCATAAGAAAATTAATCGTATGTGGGCTGTGACCTTAATGTTTGAATTCCAGTGGTGGTGACTAGTGGGCATGAACAAAATCTGCTGCATTTAAACCACATTTAATATTTATTTTTTGCCATACTTTGTGGCTCTGCTGCTTTATATTAAAAAAGGGAAAACTGCCTTTGTGGAGGAAAAGGTTCAAGTACTTTCTCCAAAAATTATTTTATTTTACTATAAATGGAATCATGTATTTTGTGAGCTTTAAGGACCACTGCAACCTCTGAAATTTGTTAAATGGAAAAACATAGGCCCCAAGAATAATTTGTTTCTCCGTGGACATACCACTGAGATATAACATGATCCAGTTCCTAAGTTCCAATTTACTGCTTTTGTACTTCATATTTTTCCTTAAATTCTTAAAACTTTACCAAAAAAATAAACAATATAGAAGTTTTTTTCTTTTTCTATAAATTTATTTTATTTATTTATTATTTTTGGTGTGTTGGGTCTTCGTTTCTGTACATGGGCTTTCTCTAGTTGCAGAGAGCAGAGGCTACTCTTTTGTTGCAGTGCCTGGACTTCTCATTGCAGTGGCTTCTCTTGTTGTGGAGCACAGGCTCTAGGTGCAAGGGCTTCAGTAGTTGTGGCACCTGGGCTCTAGAGCGCAGGCTAAGTAGTTGTGGCGCACAGGCTTAGTTGCTCCACGGCATGTGAGATCTTCCCGGATCAGGGCTCAAACCCGTGTCCCCTGCATTGGCAGGCAGATTCTTAACCACTGTGCCACCAGGGAGGACCCAAGGAAGTTTTATTAAATAAGGAATATCAATTGATAAATCTATACTGATAGTCTAAAAACTGACTTAAAGATAAAGTTTAGGAGAATATGGATTCCATATACTGAGAGAACAATGATGTAAAATACTATTTGCTACTTTAGAAGCTTAGTTTTTCTTTCATATATTTTTATCCTTGTGACTTTTGTTAAAATTGACTTTAAAAATTATGGAAATGAAGAACAGATTAGTGCTTGCCAGGGATTAGAGACATGGTAGAGAGGAGTGAGGTGGGGATGGCAGTAAAAGGACAATAGAGAAAAAATCTTGGTGGTGATGGAATTTCTGTGTCTTGACTGTAATGTAAAAGTCCCAGCTCTGAGACTGTACTGTAGTTTGTAAGGCGCTGCCATTATTGGAACTGGGTAAAGGATATATAGTATCCCTCTTTATTAGTTGTTTACAACTTCATGTGAATTTGCAATTAGCTCAAAATAAAAATTTTAATTAAAATTGTGAACTTATTAAATACAGTGACAATTTGAAGTTTTATCATTTTGAGATTATGCTATAATAGAAATAAAAATGGAATCCAGAATATTAAAATTACTATGTATATAAAATGTTTGGGAAAAATACTGAATTTATTTATGGAAGTCAAGGTAGTTTATAGTAAAAATATAGTTTGATTTGTTGGGATAGTGTATTAAAATAGGAAGCCTAGGGCTTCCCTGCTGTTGCAGTGATTGAGAGTCTGTCTGCCGATGCAGCGGACACGGGTTCGTGCCCCGGTCCGGGAAGATCCCATATGCCGCGGAGCGGCTGGGCCCGTGAGCCATGGCCACTGAGCCTGCGCATCCGGAGCCTGGGCTCCGGAACGGGAGAGGCCACAACAGTGAGAAGCCCGCGTACCACAAAACAAACAAACAAAAACAATAGTAAGCCTGATATTCTTATTACTAGTTTGGGATTTCCTATTTCCTTTTTTCAATTACCTATAGCTTTAGTGTAAATCATGTGATCCTCATGTTAGTCTTTCTACAGAATTTCTTAGGTCAGTGTATATTTCAGTCGTTTTAATGTGTACATAAACAACGATATCATTTCATTTTTTTCTTGTTTTGCTATAAAGCCAGGACAAGAAAAACCAAAAAAAAATATGATAATATTTCTCTGATATATCTATGTTAGAAGTTAATTATTAATATTAAAATGTCACTCCTGCATTTTTGTAACACTATTTGACCTAGAACATCTTCCATGCCTAAATGACTGGTTCTGTAAAATGTGGGTGTGGTTTTGGGTGAAATCTATCACCTCTTCTTAATCTAAATGCAGTGACTTTCTAAGTTAGCTTCTTGTATAATTTCTCAAATGCTTAAGATTTCTGGAATACAGTGGAAGCTGCCAAAATGCACCAGACATGTGTCACACGTAAGTGGTAAGAAACACTCCTGGATGCGATTTAGAGAGTCTGAGAGACACATTTTTAAAATCCCTTGCATAGCAAAATGTTGTAATTATCTGAATTGTAGGTTTTCTATGATATCTTAGCAGCAATTACTGTGGGTTATGATGTGATATTTATATTCACAGAGTTAGGAGGCATATCCTAGCATTGCATAGCTAACCCTTTTATTTATTTATGTATATTTATTTTCTGTGTCCAAATATAAAGGTAGAAGTATTACTTACTATTTGACTATGTTTTGTTTTTAAGAGTGAACATTTTCATCATTATATGTGGAGGGACAAAAAACCATGAAGAACAGATTCTTTATTCAAGATCTAGAAATAATTATTTTCTGAAGGAAAAAAAAAAGAAAAATTTTTTTTTTTTTTTTTTTTTTGCTGTACGTGGGCGTCTCACTGTTGTGGCCTCTCCCGTTGCGGAGCACAGGCTCCGGATGCACAGGCTCAGCGGCCATGGCTCATGGGCCCAGCCGCTCCACGGCATGTGGGATCTTCCCAGACCGGGGCACGAACCTGTGTCCCCTGCATCGCCAGGCAGACTCTCAACCACTGCGCCACCAGGGAAGCCCAAAAAGGCATATTTTGAAGCAAAGAGATGTGCAATAAATTTTGAGAAAAGTGTTCTCATTCATATCCCTAAAGTGTAAAATCCTTTGCCACTTTGTTCATTAAAAATGATTCTGAATATCTACTCAGTCT
>NW_020839173.1:0-6959 GCF_003676395.1 Aethalodelphis obliquidens
CCACCTCACCACCAACACTCAAATTCACTCAACAACCAACAAGCTACAGTGCTAGACACCCAAAACCAAACAAATAGCAAGACAAAAATACAACCCCACCCATTAGCAAACACACTGCTTAGAATCATAATAATTCCACAGACACCCCAAAACACACCACCAGACGTGGACCTACCCACCGAAAACACAACTTCCACACTCATCCACCAGAACACAGGCACTAGTCCCCTCTACCAGGAAGCCTACACAACCCACTGCACCATCTCTCGCCACTGGGGACAAACACCAAAAACAACAGGAACTACGAACCTGCAAGCTACAAAACGGAAACCCCAAACACAGGAAGATAAGCAAAATGAGAAGACAGAAAAACACACAACAAATAAAACAGCAAGATAAAAACCCACCAGACCTAACAAATGAAGAGGAAATAGGCAGCCTACCTGAAAAACAATTCAGAATAATGATAGTACACATGATCCAAAATCTTGGAAATAGAATACACAAAATACAACAAACATTTAACAAGGACCTATAAGAACTAAAGAGGAAACAAACAACAATAAACAACACAATAAATAAAATTAAAAACGCTATAGATGAGATCACTACCAGAATAACTAACACAGAAAAACGTATAAGTGGCCTTAAAGAGTAAATACGTGAAATAACTACTACAAACCACAATAAAGAAAAAAGAATGAAAACAAAGGACAGTCTCAGAGACGTCTGCAACAACATGAAACACAACGCTAAAACAACATTGAACCTCTGGCACAACATTAAACGCATACAAATTATACAACTTCCAGAAGAAGAAGAGACAAAAGAAAGGAACTGAGAAAACATTTGAAGACATTATACTTGAAAACTACCCTAATACGGAAAAGGAAATAGTAAATCAACTCCAGCAAGCACACAGAGTCCCATACAGAATATATCCAAGGAAAAATACGCAAAAACACATATTAATCAAACTATCAAAAATTAAATACAAAAAAGCATAATAAAAGCAGCAATGGAAAATCAACAAATGACACAAACGAGAATCCCAATAAGGTTAACAGCTGCTCTCTCAGCACAAACCCTGCAAGCCAGAAGGGAGTGGCAAAACATACTGAAAGTGATGAACAAAAAACCTGCAACCAAGACTACTATACCCAGCAGAGACCTCATTCAGATCTGATGAAGAAATTAAAACCTTTACAGACAAGGAAAAGCTGACACAGTTCAGCACCACCAAACCAGCTTTACAACAAATGCTAAAGGAACTTCTGTAGGAAAGAAACACAAAAGAAGGAAAACACCTATAATAAAGAACCCAAAACAATTTCGAAAATGGGAATATGAACAAACATATCGATAACTGCCTAAAATGTAAATGGACTAAATGCTCCCACCAAAAGACACAGATTGGCTAAATGGATACAAAAACAAGTACCTTATATATGCTCTCTACAAGACACCCACTTCACACCTAGAGACACACACAGACTGAAAGATATTCCATGCAAATATAAACCAAAACAAACCTAAAGTACCAATTCTCATATCACACAAAATACACTTTAAAATAAACACTATTATAAGAGACAAACAAGAACACTACATAATGATCAACAGATCGATCCAAGAAGAAGATAAAACAATTGTAAATATTTATGCACCCAACATAGAAGCACCTCAATACATAAGGCAAATACTAACAGCCATAAAAGGGGAAATCGACAGTAACACATTCATAGTACGGGACTTTAACACCCGACTTTAACCAATGCACAGATCACCCAAAATGCAAATAAGTAAGGAAACACAAACTTTAAATGATACGTTAAACAAGATGGACTTCATTAATATTTATACTACACTCCATCCAAAAACAACAGAATACACATTTTTCTCAAGTGCTCATCGAACATTCTCCACAACACATCATATCTTCGGTCACAAATCAAACCTTCGTAAATTTAAGAAACTGAAATTGTATCAAGTATCTTTTCCAGCCACAACGCCATGAGACTAGATATCAATTACAGGAAAAGATCTGTAAAAAATACAAACACACGCAGACTAAACAATACACTACTTAACAATGAAATGATCACTGAAGAAATCAAACACGAAATAAAAGAATAACTAGAAACAAATGACAATGGAGACAAAACGACCCAAAACCTATAGGATGCAGCAAAAGCAGTTCTAACAGAGAAATTGATATCAATACAAGCCCACCTTAAAAAGAAGGAAACATATCGAATAAACAACCTACCCTTGCACCTCAAGCAATTAGAGAAAGAAGAACAAAAAACCCCCAAAGCTAGCAAAAGGAAACAAATCATAAAACTCATATCAGAAATCACTGAAAACCAAATGAAGGAACCAATAGCAAAGACCAATAAAACTACAAGCTGGTTCTTTGAGAAGATAAACAAAATAGATCAACCATTAGCCAGACTCATCAAGAAAAAAACAGAGAAATCTCAAATCAATAGAATTAGAAATGAAAAAGTAGAAGTAAAAACTGACACTGCAGAAATAAAACAGATCATGAGAGATTACTACAAGCAACTCTAGGCCAATAAAACGGACACTCTGGAAGAAATGCACAAATCCTTAGAACTGCACAACCTGCCAAAACAGAATCAGGAAGAAACAGAAAATGTGAACAGACCAATCACGAGCACTGAAACAGAAACTGTAATTAAAAATCTTCCAACAAACAAAAGCTCAGTACCAAATGGCTTCACAGCCGAATTCTCTCAAACATTTAGAAAAGAGCTAACACCTATCCTTCTCAAACTCTTCCAAAATATAGCACACAGAGTAACACTCCCAAATTCCTTATACGAAGCCACCATAACCTTGATACCAAAACCAGACAACAATGTCACAAAGAAAGAAAACTACAAGCCAATATCACTGATAAACATACATGCAAAAATCCTCAACAAACTACTAGCAAACAGTATCCAACAACACATTAAAAGGACCATACACCATGATCAAGTGCGGTTTATTCCAGGAATGCAAGGATTCTTCAATACACGCAAATCTATCAAACTGATAAACCATACTAAAAAACTGAAGGGAAAAAACCATATAATCATCTCAATACATCCACAGAAACCATTTCACAAAATTCACCACCCATTTATGATAAAAACCCTGCAGAAACTAGGCATAGAGGGAACTTTCCTCACTATAATAAAGGCCATATATGACAAGCCCACAGACAACATCATCCTCAATGAAGAAAACCTGAAAGCATTTCCACTAAGATCAGGAACACGACAAGCTTGCCCACTCTCACCACTCTTATTCAACGTAGTTTTGGAAATTTTACCCACACCAATCAGAGAACAAAATGAAATAAAAGAAATCCAAATTGGAAAAGAAGAAGTAAACCTGTCACTGTTTACAAATGACATGATACTATACATACAGAATCCTAAAGATGCTGCCAGATAAATACTAGACCTACTCAATGAATTTGCTAAACTAGCAGGATACAAAATTAATGCACAGAAATGTCTGCCATTCCCATATACTAATGATGAAAACTCTAAAAGTGAAATCAAAAAAACACTCCCATTTACCATTACAACAACAAAAATAAAATATCTAGGAATAAACCTACCTAAGGAGACAAAAGACCTTTATGAAAAAACTATACGACACTGATGAAAGAAATTAAAGATAATACAAATAGATGGAGACATATACCAAGTTCTTGAATTGGAAAAATCAACATTGTGAAAATGACTTTACTACCCAAAGCACTCTATAGAGTCAATGCAATCTTTATCGAACTACCACTGGCATTTTCCACAGAACTAAAACAAAAAATTTCACAATTTCTATGGCAACACACAAGGCCTCAAATACACAAAGCAATCTTGAAAACTAAAAACGAAGCTGCAGAAATCAGCCTCCCACACTTCAGACTATAGTACACAGCTACAGTAATCAAGACACTATAGTACTGGTACAAAAACGGAAAGATACATCAATGGAACAAGATACAAACACCCCAGAGATAAACCTACACACATATGGACACCTTATCTTTGATAAAGGCGGCAGAAATTTACACTGAAAAAGGACAGCCTCTTCAATCACTGGTGCTGGGAAAACTGGACAGATACATGAAAAACTATGACATTAGATCAGTCCCTAAAACCATACACAAAAATAAGCTCAAAATGCATTAAAGACCTAAATATAAGGCCAGAAACTCTCAAACTCTTAGAAGAAAACATAAGCAGAACACTCTATGACATAAATCACAGCAAGATCCTTTCTGACCCACCTCCTAGAGAAATGGAAATAAAAAAAAAAAACAACGTGGCCTAATGAAACTTCAAAGCTTTTGCACAGCAAAGGAAACCATAAACAACACCAAACGACAACCCTCAGAATCGGAAAAAATATTTGCAAATTAAGCAATTGACAAAGGATTAATCTCCAAAATTTACAAGCAGCTCATGCTGCTCAATAACAAAAAAACAAACAACCCAATCCAAAAATGCGCAGAAGACCTAAATAGACATTTCTCCAAACATATGCAGACTGCCAACAAACACACGAAAGAATGCTCAACATCATTAATCATTAGGGAAATGCAAATCAAAACTACAATCAGATATCCTCTCACACCAGTCAAAATGACCATCATCAAAAAATCTAAAACAATAAATGCTACACAGGGTGTCACAAAAAGCAAACACTCCTGCACTGCTGGGTGGAATGGCAATTGGTTCAGCCACTATGGACAACAGTATAGAAGTTCCTTAAAAAACTACTAATAAAACTACCATATTACCCAACAATCCCAATACTGAGCATATACCCTGAGAAATCCAAAATTCAAAAAGAGTCATGTACCAAAATTTTCACTGCAGGTCTATTTAAAATACCCTGCAGATGGAAACAACCTAACTGCCCATCATCATATAAATCGATAAAGAACATGTGGCACGTATATACAATGAAATATTACTCAGCCATACAAAGAAACAAAATTGAGCTATTTATAATGAGGTGGATAGACCTACAGTCTGTCATAAAGACTGAAGTAAGTCAGAAAAAAAAGCCAAACACCATATGCTAACACATATATATGGAATTTAAGGAAAAAAATGTCATGAAAACCTAGCGGTAAGACAGGAATAAAGACACAGACCTACTTGAGAACGGACTTGAGGATACGGACACAGGGAACCGTGAATTTTGACAGACTAAAAGAGAGTCATGGAAATATATACACTAACAAACGTAAGGTAGATAGGTAAGAGAAAGCAGCCACAAGGCAGAGGGATATCGGCTCGATGCTTTGTGACCACATGTAGAGCTGGGATACAGAGGCTGGGGGAAACGGAGACACAAGACAAAACACACAAGGACACATATGAATATGTATAAATACTTCACTTGGTTATAAAGCAAAAACTAACACATCATTGTAAAGCAATAATACCCCAATACAGATGTTAAAAAAAAAACCTATGTATTTATATATCTCTGTAAGACAATCCAGCGTGTGTAGAGAAGCATAAACACAGCAGTGAAAATCAGCTAAATGCCATTATAAAAACAAATTTCAACAACAAAACACAAGGACAGTGAAATAGAGAGCAATTCTTAAATAATTCATTCAGGGCTTTTGATGAAACCTGGATTTACCACATCTACACCCAAAGCTGGGTGAGACATAAAGCTGGACACTTTGGCCTTATACCATTGGTGAGGTGCACTGAGCAAATGCAGACCCTTTGAAGTAGTACTGCATGGTACCCATTCCATGAGTCCCAACTCTCCACGTTTAACGGACACTTCCTTCAGCCAAAATATGCATGTGAAACCCACTGGATGGTCACAGTGTAATAAGGCAACAAATCTAAAACACATCTCAGTCTTCATCCCATGATACTCGGGTTCGCCATTAGAGACTCTTTACTAACACTCTCCCCATTTGGAGAGTCAGTGCCTTTAACCTACTCATTGGCACAGTTTACAATTTCTGCAGAAGACGAACAGCAATACGGACAACCAATGAGAGACTAGCTGTAGGTGTCTGGACGGGCACATTTAACTCTAATTTCCCACCAGGAAGAGGAATTAAACAAAGGTTCACCGAGCCGGGCCACAACAAGATTAGGGCCTGAAGCAATCCTGCGGTTTTGCAGCCAGCTCACAAAAAAGCAACTTGAACTAAAGAGCTCAAGGGCACTATAATCCACAAACTGCAGAGAGATAAATAACAGCTTTCATCCAAAAATGTATTGAAGTAAGGCTGCGAAGAGGATTTAAAAGAGGGGCAAAATTGCAGGAAACAGATTTCAGGAAGCAGCCTGGAATTCCATTTAAAGAATAGGAAAAGAGGCAGAACTTCGACAAAAATGCACTTGACCAAAAAGGGCATATGCGTTTTTTCCTGAATATATTCTGGAAAAACCGCATACGCCCTTTTTGGCCAACCAAGCAAGCGTGCAATGGAAATCCGCACTACAACGAAGTCTTACTTCTCCCCCGTCAAAAGGGCCATCTGAAAAATATGTAAAATCCAGAAAGGCAGGACAGGCCATGGAAAACAGGAAGCCTTGTTATGCTGATGGGCGGGATGTAAACTGCCAACAGGCACTCTGGAGAAGTGTATGGTTTTCCCTGAAACATCTAAAAAACAAAGCTACACAGCCTACGGCATTTCTACTTATGGTCCTATACATTAGGGAAATTAAAATCAAAATGACACGGTCACCCAAACTTTGACACAACTCTGGTTACAGGAACCTAGTCTACGGTACAAGTTAAATATCCCAGAAAGCAAAAAATGGATAAAGAAGTGGTGGTACTTATGTACAATGGAATATCACTCAGCAACGAAATCTATTACACCAGGCCCTTAGCAGCATCATGAGTTGATTCAGGTACGATGATTCCAACTGAAATAAGTCACACAG